>NC_056068.1:38546253-38846253 GCF_016772045.2 Ovis aries
TCTTTTGTTCAAGTCACAGTTGGGGAGGCAGCATTCAAACCCAGGATGTCTACCTTCAGACGACACACTCAACTCTTGCATGATATTGATGGTAGAGAAGCAGCTGAGGAGCATGATATGGTGATCAGGACCCCCCAGCTCTGCCACTTACCACCTGCATGGCCTCGAGCAGCTTAATTAAGTCCTCTATAAAATGGTGATGATAATATCTACCTCATATTGCAGCAGTAATAGTCAAGGGTTTAATATACATAAAATATTTAGCACCATGCTTGGCACAAGGGCTTCCCTGGTGTCTCAGCTGGTAAAGAATCCGCCTGCAATACAGTAGACCTGGATTTGATCCCTGGCTCGGGAAGATCCCCTGGAGAAGTGAACTGCAACCCACTCCAGTATTCTTGTCTGGAGAATTTCATGGACAGAGAATCCTGGTAGGCTACAGTCCATGGGGTCACAAAGAATCTGACACAACTGAATGACTAACACTTTTACTTTTTGGCACAGAATAAGGATCCGATACATGTTAGTTATTTTTATAAACAGTAAGTCTCTCCAAGTTAAGGGCTTAATCTCAGTCCTCTTTGAATCTAAAGCATAGTGCCAAGTACATAATAGAACTGGATTCAATATTACTGGAATAAATTTTTAAGAGATTAATCATTATAGAAAAGGGCTATAATTAAACATTGTTTTTATGAGTGTCTCATTATTATAAAATGCTGTCATTTAGTTTAATGTGGTATAAGATCTGAGTTAAAACAGCAAGAAAATTTGACCCAACAATTATACTCCTAGGTATGTATTCAAGAGAAATGAAAGCACGTGTCCACACAAAAACTTGTATGTGATTGTATATAGCAGTATTATGATGGTTGGAAAGGGGAAAACAACCCAATTGTTCATATCAAAGATTGAATGGATAAGCAAAATGTGGTATAGCCATACAATGGAATATCACTCGGGCAGAAACAGGAATGAAGTGCCCTTAAGTGCTACCACATGGATGAGCCTTGAAAACATGATTCTAAATCAAAGAAGCAATCATTACAGACCACATCTTCTAAATCCCACCTATGTGACATGTCTAGGAAAGGCAAATCTATAGAGACAGAAAGTAGATTAACCATTACTTGGGACTAGGAGGATAAGGGTTTGGGTGAGAGTGATAGCTGAAGGCGATGGGGTTTCTTTGGAGGGGGTATAATTAAAATGTCCTAAAACTGACTGTGGTGATGGTGTCACAACCCTGTGAATATATGAAAAACTATTGAATACAACACTTTAAAAGGGTCAATTGTATGTGAATTCTATTTCAATAGATAAAGCTGTTACCAAAGAAGAATCAGTAAATTGATGTCTCCACATCAGAAACTCAACACCACTGAGTTCTTCAGTCTTAACTAGGTTTCCTGTTCTGCCCATGCGTGGATTCAGGGAGCCTCAGCCTGCACCATATACATACACCTCACAATATACAATATACCTGCACAACATATATCCTCACCAAGGAAGACTCCTCTGGTGGCTCAGATGGTAAAGAATCTGCCTGCAATGCAGGAGACCCGGGTTTGGTCCCTGGGTCAGGAAGATCCCCTGGAGAGGGGAATGGCTACCCACTCCAGTATTCTGGTCTGAAGAATTTCATGGACATAAGAACCTGGAGGGCTACAATCTGTAGGGTTGTAAAGAGTTGGACATGACTGAGTGACTAACACATGGAAGACCAAGGGGATATGAAAAGACCAAATGCCTGTCATTATTTAAGATGAAATGGGAAAAATTAATAATTATTTTTATATTCTGGTCCAGCTGCCCCTCAGATGCTTCTTTTTTGTCTCCTGCACAGCTCTGTTGGGCAGGATGAAAAGCTAGTGACCTGGTCAAACCAATGCAGAAGTACGAGGTGTCAAATGAAGCTGAAGCCTGATCTTTCCAAATTAAATGCAAGCTCCAAAGCCAGAAATCAAGGGTAGAAAGTCTAAATATCAAGTCTATTAATCATTTGCAAGCCTCTTCCCTCCACGATTTTGTCTGAGAAACAAACAAAAACCCAGTGGTCTGGCATACTCACTGCATCCTTCGTTTTAATGATGTTTTTCAAAACTTGAGCAAATTGCTGATGGAAAAGAGAGAAGTCAGGATTCTAATTAAGCTGTCCCAGTTTAAAAAGTTGTAGAAAATTGCCAACAGGATTGCAAACCTATAGGTATTTAAAAGTGTAAACAGAGGAGACATAATGTTTGCAATTCATGAGAGTCACTAGGAAGGTCTGTAATTACAACTGAGACTGAAATGTAATTTTATCACTTGGAGATCTTGCTCTTTGCTCTACTTTTCACCAGTGATGCTCTATATAGATATACTCCTAAGGGAGAAACCTTAGGCAGAAGGCAAAAAATAAAAATTACATTTTCCCTTTTCCCGAGAACTTTTATTACTGTTAATTCAAACTCAAATAAATATTTATTCAGGTAGTAGTATTGAGATTTACAGATGAAATGCTGCTTTCACTAAATAAGGAGTATTGACTTCTGCTGAGTGTCCTCAGCTACTCACAAGTTTCAGTTCATTTAATCCATTCAGCTACCTTAATGAGGCCAGTACTATTGATTATTACCTTTATTATGACTATTATTAAATTATATTTTCCAGATAAAGAAAGTAAGACAGAGAAGTAGTTTGTCCTGGATTGTGCACCTAGCATAAATGATAGAGCTGAGATTTAAACCCTGTTGGACTCTAGAGCCATATTTGTAATAATTTATTCTGTCTATCCAATAAACAGTCCTTAATTTTACTCTTGATGCTTCTACTCTGAAAAGTTGAACATGTGAGAACATTGGAAAGAAATATTATTGTGTGCAATATCTTTCTTTTACTATGTGTTACCATTTTCCTTACTTAATACAAGAGAGTTCTCTTGCTTAAGGGTTTCCTTAAGCAAGAGAGTTCCAGAAAAACATCTATTTCTGCTTTATTGACTATGCCAAACCCTTTGACTGTGTGGATCACAATAAACTGGGGAAAATTCTGAAAGAGATGGGAATACCAGACCACCTGACCTGCCTCTTGAGAAATCTGTATGCAGGTCAGGAAGCAACAGTTAGAACTGGACATGGAACAACAGACTGGTTCCAAATAGGAAAAGGAGTATGTTAAGGCTGTATATTGTCACCCTGCTTGTTTAGCTTATATGCAGAGTACATCATGAGAAACGCTGCACTGGAAGAAACACAAGCTGGAATCAAGATTGCCGGGAGAAATATAAATCACCTCAGATATGCAGATAACACCACCCTTAGGGCAGAAAGTGAAGAGGAGCCAAAAAGCCTCTTGATGAAAGTGAAAGAGGAGAGAGAAAAAGTTGGCTTAAAGCTCAACATTCAGAAAACGAAGATCATGGCATCCGGTCCCATCACTTCATGGCAAATAGATGGGGAAACAGTGGAAACTGTGTCAGACTTTATTTTTTTGGGCTCCAGAATCACTGCAGATGGTGATTTCAGCCATGAAATTAAACAAGCTTACTCCTTGGAAGAAAAGTTATGACCAACCTAGATAGCATGTTGAAAAGCAGAGACATTACTTGGCTGACTAAGGTCTGTCTAGTCAAGGCTATGGTTTTTCCAGTGGTCATGTATGGATGTGAGAGTTGGACTGTGAAGAAAGCTGAGCGCTGAAGAATTGATGCTTTTGAACTGTGGTGTTGGAGAAGACTCTTGAGAGTCTCTTGGACTGCAAGGAGATCCAACCAATCCATTCTGAAGATCAGCCCTGGGATTTCTTTGGAAGGAATGATGCTAAAGCTGAAACTCCAGTACTCTGGCCATCTCATGCAGAGCTGACTCTTTGGAAAAGACTCTGATGCTGGGAGGGATTGGGGGCAGGAGGAGAAGGGGATGACAGAGGATGAGATGGCTGGATGGCATCACTGACTCGATGGACGTGAGTCTAAGTGAACTCCGGGAGTTGGTGATGGACAGGAAGGCCTGGTGTACTGCGATTCATGGGGTTGCAAAGAGTCGGATACGACTGATTGACTGAACTGAACTCACCTACTTAATACACGGGTATTGTGTAGCTTCTGGGTGCAAGGCGGGGTCCTTAGCTAGCCTCAAGGTGACATGTGCCTCAGGGACTCACCCATGCTATTCTGCTGGCCCACATGCCCTGCCGTTCCCTTCCTCTGCGTCACCTGCTCAGCTTGTCATGTGCCAGCTTAAAACATCATTTCTCAAACACGCTCTTTTTGACTTCCCCTTCACTTGCTCCTCTGTTATATGTTCACTTATCTCTTACACTTTTCCTTTGTAACACTTTCCAAGTTTATAACCAAATGTGTTTTCCCAGCTAGAAGGCAAGTTCCCTGAAGGCAGAGTGGGTGTCTGGCTTGCTCACTACTGTTTCTTTTGTGATTGGCAGAGAATTTGCTGTGTTCATATTGAACAGCAAATGAATAAAGGAAAGGATGAGACATCGGCCGTGCCCTTGTGCTGCTTACATTTTGCAGAGTCACATACAAGTGCACACCTACAAGGAAGGAGAGGGATGTGGAAGGAGAAGGAGCTCAGAGAAGGGACTTATCAAAGTCACGACATTTGATCTGGCCCTTGGAGGAGGGGCTGGCATTTCAGATGAAGAAAAGCCAAGACCAAACCTTGGATCCCAGCGAGCACAACCTGCTGAGTAGATTGCTGTGGAGTATTATACTTATTTAGAAAATAAAGTAAGAAAAGAGTGAAACAGCAAATGTTGCTTTCCTTTCCCCTGAAATCATTTAGGTATAGACTGTCTTTGGGGACCTAAAAACAAATGGAATTGCTTAGCTTGAAAATAGCTATCTTCACACACTGATGAAAATTATAGAAGCCAAGATATAATATGTGCCTTTGACCCAGATACCATCCCTCACTGAGAGGAAAAAGAGCCATGAATTTCTGAGAAGAAATGGGCTAGGTGTCTCCTTTGTTTTTCTGTCTCTCCATTTCCTATTCTCAGTGAGGAGCGTGAGATTGCAGAATTTTTCAGCCAAGTTGTGAACAGTCTCTTAAAAACCAGTCTGTCACTTTTTAAGCTCAAAATCAATAGAGGAAATCACACAAGGATCAATAGATTTGACTCCATAAAAATTAAAAACTAGTCTATATCAAAACTCACAAAAGCTAAATGAAAGGCAATCTGTAAACAGAAAAATATTCACCACAACTATCATGGCAGATCAACTCTAGTCCAGTTCAACACACACCAACTGTTTGTTCCTGTGTAACTAGAGCTATCAGCTTCAGGGCGCTTCAGAGCTCAGTTAGACACTGTTGGTTCTTATTGGGTTCCGCTGAGAGAAGGATGTACCGATGGACCGCTCCCATGCACTGTTGTAAGAGCACAAGGAACTCTGGGGAAAGAGGATGTACACTTAACGCAGCCTGAGGAGGTTCATGGAAAGTTTCCTGAAGGGTGTCCTCGGACTGATGAAAGTAGAGGAGAACTTATGAGGGGGAGAGGCGCAGTGTATTTAAAGCAATGAGAAAAATGGATGAAGACAGAGGGCTGTGAGACTACTTGGTGTGTGTATATTGGGGGTGATTATAAATTCTTCAGGGTTCTGGAATGAAGTAAAATGTTGAGAGTGATGGGGACGAGACTGGACAGATAAATAAGGACTACTTTTTAAATAAAAGTTTGTACTTTATCCTATAGCTGACAGAATACCATCGAAGCATATAACAAAGGCCAGGACAGGGTGAAGTTAAAAGTCAGTCTCACAGGTCAAGGATCTAGTTAGGATTGCATAGAGTTCATGGCACAAGCGCTTTAAATTGGCAAGTGCAGTGAGGTGGGGATTTTGAAGTGAGATTTGAGCACATTCTTAGTTTTAACTGCTGATTCACAGCCTCACCTTGCAGGAGTTG
This sequence comes from Ovis aries, assembly GCF_016772045.2. NCBI lineage: Eukaryota > Metazoa > Chordata > Mammalia > Artiodactyla > Bovidae > Ovis > Ovis aries. The sequence continues at coordinate 38,552,163 of NC_056068.1, forward strand.
ATATTTCCTGGAGCAGGCAACTAAATTATGCTTGCTTGGTCTCAGGATGGTTGATCATAGACACAGGAAATTGTGCCTGATCTGAAAGTTGTTTAACATAGGAACAGGAAGTTGGGTTGGTTTCAGTACAGAAACCTACTCAGTGCTGTCTTGCTTTAGCACCCTACTCCCAACCCAACTTCATGATATTTTGGGTGAATAAGTCTGACATTTTTTTACAAATGCATTTGGGAAATGGGATTATTGTGACCCTGACATGGCCTGGTTTCATGAAACAAATGGGCTGTAGAATTAGACCAACAGCTATGGACAGAGAGTAAGGCTTCCTGCACTGTGGATGAGGTAGAGTTTCCATGGGCAGTGAGCGGAGTGCTGATCTCAAGATGAAGGGAGTAAACTGGTCCCTTGGGGAGACATAGTGGGATCCTTTGGGAATAGTTCAACTTTTTGTTCTTTTCCCATAGATCATCTGAGTCATTTTTGGTGTACTAGTAAACATTTTCCTCTCCTTTATTAAGATAACTTTTGGACATCCCAACATGGAGCTTTGAAAGTGAGGTCTTAGGAATTAGAGGTTTGAGCAGTAAAAAGAAAGGCAGTCTTTGCAACATGATTCATCCACTGATGCCAGGATGGGAAGGTGGCATGAAGGTGAGAAAGGACCGGAGAACCAGAGATGGGAGAGGCAGGAAGTGTGCACCAGGTCCAAATAGCTGTCACATAGAGGCCAAGAACAAGCTCCTCCCCTTTCCCCAAATATATTAGAAGAAGGCTGAGCTTGAGAATGGCAAGCTGACACTTGTGTTGCCTTTGTATTACTAGTAAAAATATAAAAAATGTGAAAACCAAGATGAGACCTTTTGAAAAAAAAATTTATTCTAATTCTGCTTATATTTTATGCAGTAAGGCAGAAAGAACTAGATTAAAATGAGCAAGAATAGCCTACAAGATCCTTAATTGATAAAGGATGAAGAACTCATTTAATTGGTGACTGTCTTGAATAATATGCACTGGAAAGTGTATAATCTAAAGTAGCACACAAGTAAGAAAAATAACCAAGGAAATAAGAAGTAGTCAAGAAAAGTTCCATAAATTAAATCATAGTTTGAAAGGATAAAGTCATGTTAACACTCATTACCATATTTTAATTTCATGGTGATTAAAATTATAATGTAGCATGTATTACCACTTAATTGATCTGCCAACATCAAGTATTTGCAAGGATTTTTTTTGTTGTAGTTCTCCGAAGTCATAAACTATCTATTCTTTGCTGCATAATTTCGGAAGTAATTTCAAACCGTAAATATTTCTCTTTATTAAAATTCTCAGGAAATTAGAGCCTCAATAACTACTTATTTATATCTGCTTTGGCAAGAAGCCAGGACATTCGTTTTCTTATATTTTGAATTCTACAAAGTTAAAGTGCTAAAGAATATTATCTATTAATCTTGCTTCCTTTTATGACAGCTTTACAGTTTAATAGCACTGTTCAGATATCTAAGGGTGACTAGCTAAGCCATGTCCCTTTAAAACTGGGTTTTTTTCTCTGATAGAAAGCATTTGCTGGTAGAGGATGCAAACACACCTCACTGCCAAGCCTTGTACCTTTCCAGCACCTGGTCAGCCTGCCCAGCACGAAGCTGTCCCTTCCTGACGCTGATCTCCAGAGACCAGGCAATTCTTAGGGCTTTCACCTAATTTGAGTACCCCTACCTCAAACGCAGCCCTTGGTGAGATGACGTCCTTGTGTTGGCCCATTGCTGCCCTTGACCCCTCATGATGTAGCTGCTTTTAGCTCATCCCTCATCAGTGCATCTGTGCCAGGCCACCCTGGTTCTGGTGGAGTAAATGGGACACACATGTCACTTTGGAGCTTCATACGTCTCTTCAGATAAAAATAGACTTGGAAAATTGCAAAGCCTTGTGAAGACAATACTTTCCTAATGATTCCTGACTTTTTGGACACCCCACTGCCCTGATTAATGGTCATTCAGATTGACCACCTGGCATAGCTCACTGTCAAAATTAAATAGGACGTTTTTCAAAAGTCAGATGCTGTCTTTTGTATGGTAAAATCCCGGTGGGCATGCATGTGTGTGTGTACGCTAATGACAGTTAGGTATGCAGGCTAATGACAGTTACAAACAGACTCAGTATCTGAGTCCTAAAATTAATTGGCCTCTACATGCGTGTTCTCCAGTACCATGATTCTTAGGACTTATAAAAATCAGTCATTATAATTACTTCTCACAGTTAGCAAAATGGTTCGACTAAAGCTGGCCAAATATTTCAAGCTAGCTAGAAGTGGAGAAATGCTTTATAGAGATCTTTGGCATGAACTATCCAGAGGTTAAGAAAAGAGGGGGAGGCAACAGAAACAGCCTGTTTTGCATCATTATAGGCTATGAGCAGAGAAATTCACTTTCAGTGCTGAGATTTAGCATGAGTTTGAATCACACCCCCTTACATCTTTTTAAATTTATTTATAATCAAAAGATAATTGTTTTGCAATATTGTGCTGGTTTCTGCCATGCATCAACATGAATCAGCCATAGGTATACATAGGTCCCCTCCCTTTGGAACCTCCCTCCCACCATATCCTACCACTCTAGGTTATCACAGTTAAACACCTAAATGTAAGACCAGAAACTATAAAACTCTCAGAGGAAAACTTAAGCAGAATACTCTATGACATAAATCATAGCAAGATCAACTATGACCCACCTCCTGCTGCTGCTGCTGCTGCTGCTGCTGCTGCTAAGTGGCTTCAGTCATGTCCCACTCTGTGTGACCCCATAGATGGCAGCCCACCAGGCTCCCCCATCCCTGGGATTCTCCAGGCAAGAATACTGGAGTGGGTTGCCATTTCCTTCTCCATGACCCACCTCCTAGAGTAATGGAAATAAAAACAAAAAACAAATGAGACCTAATTAAACTTAAAAGCATTTGTATAGCAATTGAAACTATAAACAAGGTGAAATGACACCCCTCAGAATGGGAGAAATTTCATTTTTTAAAACCCTGATAGTGTTTTTAGTTGACCATACATAACACTCATACAGAACACCAACCATGGTTATACAGCAGCAAGGGAATACGTGATTGTAAGAAACTGAAACCTATCCAACATTAAACAAAACCAAAGCAGAACTTATTGGAAGCAGATAGAGTATCCCTCTCAGATCCCATGGGCAAAAAGTGTAGCCAGAGGGTCAGTGTAAATGAAGGTCAGGACCCAAGGTTAAGGGCTATACAGCCCCTCAACTCTTGCCTGCATAGTCCAACTCTCACGGTCTCATAAACAGAGCCCAAACACCACGCCACCTGACCTCCAAGTTCCAGCGTCTTAGTCTGAGTCTCTTAATTTAAGATCAAGTGAGAGGGAAGAAGAGAATTGAGTTGGTCACTGACCAGCTGATGGGCTAAACCCTTCTGGGCCAAGTGTCTCCGATCTTTGGGTGAGACAGTTTTAAGCAGACTGGTATCTCAGCCAATTTGATCAATATCTCTGTAATCAGCAAGATCTCTGGTCAAGAGGAGCCCTGTGGCACCCCACCTTGGGGACTTACTTAAAAGGGGAAAGAGTAGGAATGGCTATTATGGAGATTCATATATTTCATAAAGCACCAATGGGAGGCATATTTCCTGAGAAGGTCTGGGATTAGAAAATCTAAAGACTGTAGAGACCAATTCTAGCCTTAGATTGAGGATAAAAACAGAACTGCCAGGCCCCATGTGAGACTTTGAAAAATGGGAAGTTACCAGGTTAAGGTCACAGACCAGGAGGACAGATACAGGAAGAGGAATAAAGAATCAAAGGGATACTTAAATCATCATCTCAGCATGAGACATATATCCTCTCATTTAATCCTTACAACAAATTTCCCTTGCAGTTAGAGGTGGCACAGAGTGGTAATGCCACATCCAGCTTAAGGAGTCTGAATGCCTGGGTTCAAATTCTAACCTTGCCACTTACTAGCATTTAACCCTCTAGTTCTAACCTTCTAGACGAACCTTAGGGCTCGTTATTTTTCTTGTATCACCTGAATTCCTCATCTGCAAAATCCTGGTCAATGATTAGCTCCAACTCAACTGCTGACTCTGGGCTTAAACAAGATTGAGGAGGGTAGGGGGAAGAGACAAAAGAAAGTGAATTAACATTTGCGGAGTAATATAATTAGGAGCCAAAGCCTGTATGTCTTAAGATCTTGGTAAATTCTCAAATCTTCAGATACACTCTGAGATCCTAGCTTCATCTCTCTTCCTCTGTTCCCTCAGCTCTTCCAATTATTCTCATTGTTATCTTGGCAGCTCAGAGGAATATTCTAGTAACATAGATCTGATCGTGTCTCTGCTTTAGGCTTGGTGGATCCTCATTATCTACAAAAGTAAATCCTCACCCTTGAGTTAGGCAGTACGGTCCTTCCCCAGTAACCACCTCCCTCACCAGTGTTTTCCTAGCCTCATATTATGATCCCCACCCTCTCTGCCCTGCCCCTCTTCCAGCCACCCCAATGGCTTTGTTCTCATATCTCCATTCCTTCAGTTATTCAAGATCTAGATCAAATATTCATGAATTCATCCAGGCATTACTTGATCCCTCTTATAAATCCAATTGTACCTATATTATAGTACATACAGTCCACCTCTGTATCCATGGGGGGCATTGGTTCCAGGACCCCCTGCAGATACCAAAGTTCAGAGATGCTCAGGTCCCTTGTATAAAATGGCACAATACAGTTGCCAACTCCCCCCATCCCCTCCATTGAGAAGGGTTCATTGCAAATGCACCATCTAATTTTTGCAAATTTCTTTTGATATCTGAGATGCTTTGCCCCCAAAAGGTCAAATTACCATCCTAGTATCCTCAGGGACTGCAGAATCTGCATCAGTATGATGCCTGTAGGCCTGATAAATCTTCCAAAAGTTCAAACGGATCCTCATTTGGTTTTTGCTGAATTTCTTAAATTTTATTCAAACTCTTTTGCTTTGCCTCCCCTTTTCAAAGCTGTACTAAGATGCACTTGTGGGAATGCAATTAGGGCATTTTCACTTGAGGTCCCAATTTGGTTCAGATGTGGCTAATGCCAAGTGGGCTACAGGTGCACCATTACAGGTCTATTAGGTGGAGCTGGCATGTTTCTTCCCTGGTCTTATCAATGACCATTCTCCTTTCATCTCCTATAAGCATTATATTGAGAAGAATGTGTATGCCTGCCCAGGAAGGGTGGTGGGCAGCACCACTTCTGTTAAGCTTTTGGAGAGAATCCTCCCTATGAGAAGGGTCACCATCTTTCCAATTAAACAAGTCTGAGAAACCTAGCAGGCTGGCCATTTGCCTGTAGGCCCCCTATGAGACAGCCGCATAAGAGAAATGGCCCTGCCCCAGGAGTGGCTTCTGGTCCAAGTCAGGTGCCCTGACGGCTCTTGGACACTCCAGGCCGGTCCCCGTGCTCCAGGGACTGCCACCGGATTTTCTAACTGGTCCCTATAATGAACTCCCTTTGGCATGTTTTAAGATTTCATTGCTGTATTTTCTTTCCTTCCTGAGCCCCAGTGTCAGGAACTGGGGCTAGATAGGAATGGGAAGAGGTCGGAGTGGTGGATATACTGGTATAGCAGAGCAGAGGGACAGCCAGCCCAGCTGAAGGAGTTAAGGTTTAAGGCAACAAAACCCTCTGGCCCATTCCCTTCCTTTTCTCACTTTCTCTGATGTATAATAATAGCACAAATGCTTGCACACAGAGGATTTCGGCATTCTTCCCTACTTTTTCACAGATTAGCTCTAATTGCGGGATTGTATAGAGCCACTCAAAGGCTGCCGTCCCTCAGGATTTTATTGTAAAACCATAAATAGCAACTGATTTTCTCTAATCATTTTGCTTCAGCATCAACCAACAGGACTGAATACTGGGCTGGCGCTTTTGGTGGAACAAAGTGGGGCCTTTCTCTTCTCCCTGGGAGTGTCCAACTCTCGGACAAGAGCAGACAGATGGTTTTTTCCTCTTGTTCCTCCATTTGACATCAGTAAAGGTGTTAAATATCACAAAACTGCTTTGGCTGTAAGTTGAAAAGGCACCACAGCAAAATGGGCCAAAAAACTCAAAGAACAAACAGAAAATCCTAAATAAACCCTTAACTGTGGTTTTGGGATTTTACATATACCAACACCACCAGAGAACACAATCGATGCAATTAACACAACATGGGTGGCAACATGGCACACAGAGTCCCAGGATAAACCCGACTAACCCCCAGGGGAGATCCGAACAGGTACTGTGGCCACAGACCCTTTATCTTCTCCTTAGTCATGGGTTCATAGCTATAATCAGAATACTTATCTAAATTGCGGCTCAAGGACTTTAGTGATGGTTGAAACTTCCTTCAGTTTTTAAAGACAAACAAAACAAATAGTTCAAATAAATGCTAGCATCCAAAGAAACAAACAAACCAGTTCACAACACAAAACAAATTGGCTTATTCCAGAGAAAAAGCCCCAGAGAGAAAACACACTTTCCAGTTGTACACACTGGAGTGACTTACCTTACTGTGTTGAGCCCGTCGACTACCAAATGCTGATCCCTTATTCCAATTGCCATGTTCTGGGACAGGCAGTGCTGCTTTAGGAAATTCTGAAGGGCAGATCCTCAAGATAAGTGGTCCGAGCAGCTGCTAGGGCCTTACTGGAAAATTCCCTAACCAGGGTTGGCTGTCCACAAGCAGTTAGTCTCCTGGCTGGCTCTACCAAAATTTTTCACTGAGTTCAAGCTTATACTGGTCACTGCACAGTGGACCAAGAAATGAAGAGATGAGCTGTTGGGACAAGGGGCTGCGACTTGATTTGGAAAGCCAGCAGACCCAGAAGATGACACTCTAGTGTCCCAAAGAAAACATCTTTCCGGAGTTAGGAATCAGGTTTCTTTTACACTGAAAGAGGAGAGGCTAAGGTTCTGGTTCCGGCCAGACTCCGGAAGGGGATGTCTTAATTTCTTCTTGCCTGCAACCATTCACAGGTGGGCCTGGTCAGGATGATTCTTGTGAACTTAACAAGTTTAACTTAATGTTCATTACCTGTGAGACAGACCTCCCAGAGCTACAGGCTATTATGCATAATTTAAGTGTATAGGTAACAGCCCTTTGGGTTTCCTTGTGGCTCAGTGGTAAAGAATGTGTTTGCCAATGTAGGAGACAGGGTTCAATTCCTGAGTCAGGAAGATCCCCTGGAGAAGGAAATGGCAACCCACACAAATATTCTCGCCTGAAAAATCCCATGGAGAGAAGAACCTGGAGGGCTAGAGCCCATAGGACTGTGATAGAGTCAGACACGACTTAGTGACTAAACAACGAAACATCCGTTTAGTGATTAACTTGAAATAGAATACAAGGATTCTTACCTATTACATTCCCTCTAGTTGAAGCTTGTTCATGTTTAGACATGGAAGAAAATAGGGAATGTTGTTGCTGTGGAAACAAACTTAGAAAATGACTTTCTTTTCTCCTTTATATAAATGTAAGAGTCATATCTCATGGCTAAGCGGAATATGACTAATTATACAATGGCATTGAAAGCATCAGGCTTTCTCCTAAGGTGCTCTGCAGCAGTCAGTTATGCAGACCACAGAACAGGCTCCATGTGCCACTCTAGCATATGATCTTTCTGACTTTGATGCACAGTCACTGGGTTAAATATTATTTTCTGTGTACCCTACAGTGAAATTACTGCATTTCAGTGGATTTCTGTTTGGGGATTTAAGGTATTTTAAAATCACAGAGTATAACAATTTTTCAAGAGAAAAAAACCACTTACCCATTATTTTTAAAAGTTCCTTTCAAAAGCCTCTATTCTGTTTTATGTATTTGGGATCAGCCCACATGGAAAGGTTCTCTTAAGAGTCTATAGAAATATTTTCCCTTTCCTCCTGTGTACTCCTACAAGAAAGCTAAAAAGTAATAACAAAATACATTTTGTGATTTCTCTTTGTGGAATGATTCTTTGTCTGACCACCTTTTCTCCTGACAAATTAATTACTTTACTGGAAGGAACACTGGAAATGTTACTTTTTGTCACCTTCATTGATCAAAAGACCATTTTCATGTATTAAAACCGCCACGTACTAGCTGATCTCTGTGGTTTCATAGCTTGACTTTTACCATGTTGATAACTTTCCTGTTCTCAGTCTGAACTGCAGCAGCAGCCCAAATATCTTTGCCTCAAAAGTCTTAAAAAATGGGGAGTTTCTCATTTCAACCCATGTTTAAGATGTTGCATGATCTAGCAGTTAAAAAAAAAGAAGAAGACTTCATGGCAGCATCCAGACCTTCTCCACATGCTTTTGTACAACAGGTGCTCCTCATGTAATAAGTGTGTAACTAACAAGTAAGCAGACGACATAGGATCACAAGGTGAGAGCTGGGAAATGCCTCTGGTTGCCTAATCAACGGACTCTGGAGAAAACTGACAAGATAAAACCCAATTCACAGGGTTGTTAAATAGATAAACTAAACAGTGCATGTGGATAATGCAGAGCTCCTCAGGGTTCAGGGCCCTTCACTTTGCATGCTCTACACTAGCCCTGGGTATGTGTGTGTTTGTTCTAAATATATTTCTGATTTCACGCACGACTTTCAGATCCACACAACTGTTACCTTGAGCACAATACACAAAAACTAAACTCACTTTTGGCTTTTGCAAATCAGTTTCCCTTCCTGAACCTCCATATTGGTAAGTGCACTGCCATCTTCCCAGGTGCCCAGGCCAGAAAGGGAGCTGGGCATCCCAGTTCCCTTCTCACCCTAGCCCTCTGTTTATTTCCAAACCTAACTGGACCCCACCCCACTTACTTTCCTCCATTTTTTGCCATTGCCTTGGTGAAGGCTGCCCATCTCTCTCTCCCGAGTTCCTACAACAGATTCTGGCTAGGCCTCCCACCCTCAGTCTCACCTTTTTGTTCAGTCTTCATGGCAGCCGGAGCTCTGCCTCTAAAACGCTCACCTTCTCTCCTTTAACCACTTTCATGCCCCCTCTGAACCAAGTCTAATCTCCTTATGATCCACTTTTTCCCTGGTCACTCTGCATTCTCTTCTTTATCCACCTCCCTCACACCCCATTCCAGCCATACTGAGCATCTCTTAGTTCCCCCCACACACATCATTTCTGTTACCTTCAGGTCTTTGTACTCAGACTTTGCAACAGGGTCAAGACTGGGAGTTATTAAGCTACAGACAGAAGAAATCCTAGGATTTCTCCTCTGACTCTTGTTTTTTGGTGAGGTATTTTCACTCACCTCTACCTTGAACTCCAGACGCATATTCCCGATTGTCCCCTAATTCATCCTTTGTTTGGATATCCAACAGACATTTCAGAATTAACTGTGTCCAAAACTGATCTTCTTTGTCAACTGATCCCACCGTTCTCCTTAACACGTATCATTGCTTACACTAGGTATTTTACTTACTTATTCTGTTGATTATATATCTTCCCATTGGGAGGTAAGCTCCAATAGATGGAGAGACTTTTTCTTTTTTGTTCAATAATAAATAAATTCCCAGAGCCTAGTACAGGCTTCCCAGGTGGCACTAGTGGTAAAGAACCCATATGCCAACGCAGGAGACATAAGAGACTCGGGTTCAGTCCCTGGGTTGGGAAGATCCCCTGGAGAAGGGCATGGCAACCCACTTAAGTAATCTTGCTGGAGAATCTCATGGGCAGAGGAACCCGGCAGGCTACAGTCCACAGGGTCACAAAGAGTTAGACATGACTGAAGTAACTTAGCATGCAAGCAGAGCTTAGTATGGTTCCTAACTATTATGGACTATATGTCTATATCCATCCCCTCCAAGTTCATATGTTGAGCTCTAATCCACCCCTACCACTGTGATGTTTTTAGAAGGAAAGATCTTTGGGAGGTAACTAGGATTCATTCATTCATTTCAGTCGCTCTTTGCTACCCGATGGACTGCAGCATGTCAGGCTTCCCTCCCTGTTCATCACCAACTCCCAGAGCTTGCTCAAACTCATGTCCATTGAGTCGGTGATGGCATCCAACCATCTGATCCTCTGTTGTCCCCTTCTCCTTCCACCTTCAATCTTTTCCAGCATCAGGGTCTTTCTAGTACTTCACATCAGGTGGCCAAAGTATTGGAGTTTCAGCTTCAGCATCAGTCCTTCCAATGAATATTCAGGACTGATTTCCTTTAGGATTGACTGGTTGGATCTCCTTGCAGTCCAAGGGACTATCAGGAGTCTTCTCCAACACCACAGTTCAAAAGCATCAATTCCTCAGTACTCAGATTTCTTTTGGAGAAGGCAATGGCACCCCACTCCAATGTTCTTGCCTGGAAAATCCCATGGACTGAGGAGCCTGATAGGCTGCAGTCCATGGGGTCTCTAAGAGTCGGACACGATTGAGCGACTTCACTTTCACTTTTCACTTTCATACATTGGAGAAGGCAATGGCAACCCACTCCAGTGTTCTTGCCTGGAGAATCCCAGGGATGGTGGAGCCTGATGGGCTGCTGTCTCTGGGGTGGCACAGAGTCGGACATGACTGAAGCGACTTAGCAGCAGCAGCAGCAGCTTTCTTTATAGTCCAACTCTCACATCATACGTGACTACTGGAAAAATCACAGCTTTGACTAGATGGACCTTTGTCAGAAAATAATGTCTTTGCTTTTCAATGATGTCTAGGTTGGTCATGGAGAAGGCAATGGCACCCCACTCCAGTACTCTTGCCTGGAAAATCCCATGGACGGAGGAGCCTGGTGGGCTGCAGTCCATGGGGTCATGAAGAGTCGGACACGACTGAGCAACTTCACTTTCACTTTTCACTTTCATGCATTGGAGAAGGCAATGGCAACCCACTCCCGCGTTCTTGCCTGGAGAATCCCAGGGATGGGGGAGCCTGGTGGGCTGCCATCTCTGGGGTCGCACAGAGTCGGACACGACTGAAGCGACTTAGCAGCAACAGAAGCAGCAGGTTAGTCATAGCTTTTCTTCCAAGGAGCAAGTGTCTTTTAATTTCCTGGCTGCAGTCACCATCTGCAGTGATTTTGGAGCCCAAAACAATAAAGTCTTTCACTCTTTCCATTGTTTCCCCATCTATTTGCCATGAAGTGATGAGACCAGATGCCATGATCTTAGTTTCTGAATGCTGAGTTTTAAGCCAACTTTTTCACTCTCTTCTTTCACTTTCATCAAGAGGCTCTTCAGTTCTTCTTCACTTTTTGCCATAAGGGTGGTGTCATCTGCATATCTGAGGTTATTGATATTTCTCCCAGCAATCTTGATTCCAGCTTGTGCTTCATCCAGCCCAGCATTTCGCATGGTGTACTCTGCATAGAAGTTAAATAAGCAGGGTGACAGTATACAGCCTTGATGTTCTCCTTTCCCAGTTTGGAACCAGTCTGTTGTTTCATGTCCAGTTCCAACTGTTGCTTCTTGACTTGCATACAAATTTGTCAGGAGGCAGGTAAAGGGTGGTCTGGCATTCTCATCTCTTTAAGAATTTTCCACAGTTTCTGGTGATCCACACAGTCAAAGACTTTGGTGTAGTCAACAAAGCAGAAGTAAATGTTTTTCTGGTATTCTCTTGCTTTTTTGATGATCCAACAGATGTTGGCAATTTGATTTCTGCTTCCTCTGCCTTTTCTAAATCCAGCTTGAAAATGTGGAATTTTACAGGTCACATACTGTGGCTTGGAGAATATTGAGCATTACTTTGCTAGCATGTGAGATGAGTGCAATTGTGCAGTAGTTTGAACATTCTTTGATAATGCCTCTCTTTGGGATTGGAATGAAAACTGACTTTTTACAGTCCTGTGGCCACTGCTGAGTTTTCCAAACTCTAATTATGATTAAATGAGGTCATATTGGTGGAGTCCTCTCAAATGGGATCAGTGCCCTTGTAAGAGTCAGAAGAGAGCTTGCTTTCTCTGTTCTTTGCCATGTGACTATGTTGGCAGTCTGCCACCTGGAAGGGCACCCTCACCAGATCTGTGCTGGCACCCTGAGCTCAGAATTCTAGCCTCCAAAACTGTGAGAAATAAATTTCTGTTTTTACAAGGCATTAGATTTGTGGTATTATTTTATGGCAGCCAGAACAAAGACATCAACAGGGCACTCAGTCAATGTTTGCTGAATGAACAAATGATCTTGTAGCAACATAATGAAGATGGATGAAACCTCACCCAGAATTCCCCAGATCTGGATAACCATGGTGCATTAGAAAGATCAGATTCTGTCAGGCAAATCTCTCTAGCTCTATGACCTAGGGTGATTAATTTAACCTTTAAAACACTTTTCTCATTTGGTGACATGAAGATAAGATAGTTCACAAGATTGTTGTGGGTTAATTGGTATAAATGGCTTTAGCCATACTGTGGGTTGGCCCTCAAAAAATATTCAATTCTCAAATCTTGGTTTCACAAAGACTACTGGGAGCCATAAATACTTGGCAAAGCTAGAAAGCCTTATCAAAAACAGGCCTCAGATGAAGAAACTCAGGAATTAAACTGTGTTGTATAAGGAGCTTCTTTTCATAAAAGTGCTACAGCTCTTACTGGGAGGAACAGGGTTTATTGTGAGGGTCAACTGAAAAGTATATTCTTGTAAATAGTTGCTCAAGGCATGGTCTCCTTGAGGAATTGGGAGCATGAACTTCCCTTGTCCCTTATTTCTCCCAGCTGGCTGGGAAGTGTTTAGTTGAGACCTTGTTTATTGAGCTTGGAGTACCCTGGCTCGCCCCCTTGCATAATGCCTAATAGCTGTGCTGCTGCTAAGTCTCTTCAGTCGTGTCCGACTCTGTGCGACCCTATAGACGGCAGCCCACTAGGCTCCTCTGTCCCTGGGATTCTCCAGGCAAGAACACTGGAGTGGGTTGCCATTTCCTTCTCCAATGCATGAAAGTGAAAAGTGAACGTGAAGTCGCTCAGTCGTGCCTGGCTCTTAGCGACCCCATGGACTTCATCCCACCAGGCTCCTCTGTCATTTATGTATAAAGTTCTTCAGCTTCTGTGTGGCTAAAAGTCTTTCAAGAGGTTTAGAGTGAGAAGGGAGTCCACATAGAAGAACCGGGCCATGCAAGAGAGAGGTCGGATGTTTCTGGAGAAATGAAATGAAAAGGCAGTTTTGCCCAATGCTTATGATAATCAAGGCAAAATAAAATGCAGTCCTCTTCTAATGTAAGCTTAAGGTACACTTGCGGGGTGATGTTCGCAGACACCCTGCAAGGGCACTGATGTTTACTGATATTGCAGCATATGGGACCTGGAAGGGCCTGACACATCATCTCAGAATCATGGCCTAACACAGATCAATGAAACCTTAGGAATCCTTTGTTTTGAAGACCAGGAAAATGAAGCACTCACAGGCTAAGTGACTGCACACTGCTGAGAGGGAGTAGAAAGGCAATTAGACTAGCCTTTGGAGTCTCAGGCCTCAGCCCTTTCTAGCACAGGGTGCTTATAGCAAGGAAAGAGAGGTTGAAAGAGCTGACTTCAGTTTTCAGTGAAATTGTTAAGGTTTTCTCCACCGTCAGATTAAAATGACATAAAGTAACCTATTGTGTAGCACATGGAACTCTGATCAGTGTTATGTGGCAGCCTGGATGAGGAGGGCCTGGGGGTGGGGGGCGGGTGAGAATGGATACATATATATATGACTGAGCCCCTTTGCAGTTCACTTGAAACTTTCACAACATTGTTAATTGGCTATATCCCAATACAAAATAAAAAGTTAAAAATAAGTAAATAAATAAACAGACCTAAAATAGCTCAGCAATTAATAAATGAGATAATGTATATGAAAGTTTATTATAAACTATATTTTCTTACTAAATAAAATGGTCTGACCAGATGGATGTAATCATACAGTATTACAGGTCACATTTTGATGACAATCAAAGTGATTTTACCTGCTTTGTCAGCTGTTCCACCGTTTATTTGTTGCTGACTCCAGAAGAGGTAACTTATGGATCACAAATTTATATAAGAAAAATATGTAGGAAAATTAATTTGTACACAGTGTTTTTTATGAAAATATTTTCAACTGTAAAAAGGATGCATAAATATATTACTATAGGACACTGAGGGAAATGCAGAAAAATATAAAAGAAGAAATAAATTTACCTACAAAACTACCTTTGGAAAAATTCAATTAAAATATTGGTGTATTTTTTTCCTGAAAGATTGCTATCCTGTAAGTATATACTGTGCATACTCAGTCGCTCAGACATGTCTGACTCTTGGCAACCCTATGGCCTGTATATAGCACACCAGGCTCCTCTGTCCATGGGATTCTCCAGGCAAGAATACTGGAGTGGGTGCCATGCCCTCCTTCAGGGGATCTTCCTGACCCAGGGGTGGAACCCAAATCTCTTATGTCTCCTGCACTGGCAGGCAGGTTCTTTACCACTTTCGCCATCTGGGAAGTCCATACACTGTACACGCAATTTAAAATTCAATCTTCAAACAATATTATTTTTTTGACTTTTTTCCGTTAGTCTCCAAAGAATACTATAATTGATGGTATATTATTTCTTTATAATAGAGCTAATTTATTTATCCATCCATTTATGTTTCCACATTTATCTTGTTACAAAGTTTTCACTCTTATAAATATTTCTGACATAAAAGCACTGCTTCTTTGACCACATTTCTGATTTTTATCCTACCTAGAATAGATTCCTAGAAGTTGGATTATTATACCAAAGATTATGACAATTTTAAAAATTCCTCATAAGGATCCCGCAGTTGCTTTTCAGAGACTGTGATCTATTTATACTTGCACCGGCACTGTGTATAAACATACATCTTACCACATCCTCATCAGCATTATCATATAAAATAGCTGACAATGGGTGAAAAGTTGATGAGAAATAGGATATTTGGATGACCTCAAAATAAATTCCCACAAGATGCTTAATAACTATAAAAGAAAAAATAACAACTTTACAGAAGAGAAAACTTGCACACACCACATTAACAGAGATACAAGTTAGCTTCATCAATGATGGGACAAGGACTTTCCTGGTGTTCCAGTGGCTAAGACTCTGAGCTCCCAATGCAGGGGCCCAGGTTTGACCCCTGATCATGGAACTAGATCCCACATGTTACAACTAAAAAGGTCTCACATACTGCAACTAAGACCCAGTGCAGGCTAAATACATAAGTAAATATATTTTTAAAAAATTATGGTACAACTGACATCATGTTCCTCACAAGAAGATGTAAGAAAAAGGACACAACGTCATTTCTGAGATATTCCCTCCCAAAATGCATTGCTGTTGTCACTATGTCGTGTCCAATACTTTGTGACCCCATGAACTGCAGCATGTCAGGCTTCCCTGCCCTTCACTAATTCCTGGAATTTGCTCAGACTCATGTCCATCGAGCCAGTGATGTCATTCAACTATCTCATCCTCTGTCATCCCCTTCTCATCCTGCCCTCCATCTCTCCCAGCATCAGGGTCTTTTCCAATGAGTTGGCTCTTCACATCAGGTGGCCAAAGTATTGGAGCTTCAGCTTCAGCATCAGTCCTTCCAAATATTCAGGGTTGGTTTCCTTTAGGATTGACTGGTTTGATCTCCGTGTTGCCCAAGGGACTATCAAGAGTCTTCTCCTGCACCACAATTTAAAGGCATCAATTCTTCAGGGCTCAGCCTTCTTTAGGGTCCAACTCTCACATTCATACATGACTACTGGAAAAATCATAGCTTCAACTATCTGGACCTTTGTTGGCAAAGTGACGTCTTTGCTTTTTAATACACTATCTAGGTTTATCATAGCTTTCCTTCCAAGGAGCAAATGTCTTCTAACTTCATGGCTGCAGTCACTATCCACAGTGATTTTGGAGCTCAAGAAAATAAAATCAAAATGCATAACCTAAATCTAATCATAAGAAAACATCAGACAAACCAAAAATAGGAGACATTCAACACAATAAATGATCTGTATTCATCAAAAATGCCAGTGTCATGGGAGTTAATGTTTTTTCATTTCTATTGTTGTTGAACTCTGTCCCCCACTATATTTTGTAGGAGTATTGCTGGCACAGAGGAAAGCTACTGGATTTGAACATTTTTCTTGTATGCTACCATTTTACTTATGAATTAATATTAAGAGCTTTCAGTTAATTTCTCTGCATTTTTTAAAGATATATAGCCTTATTGTCTGCAAATAACAGTAATTTTGACTCTTCCTTTCCAATAATTTTACCTTTTATTTCTGTCTGATGTCTTAATAGCACCAGATAAAATTTCTTCAATAGTGCCACCTAATAATATAGATATCCAGCATTTCTGCTTCTTCCTGGTTTTAGTGGGAATGTTTCTGGTTTCAACATTAAGGATGATACAGGCTGTCAATGTGAAATACTATAGATTAAAGACAGTATCTTCCTATTCCTAGATTTCTATGAGGATGGATTTTTTTTAATCAGGCACGAATGTGGAATTTATCTGAACTAATTTTTTTGTCTATTCAGTCTATCATACAGTTTTTCTTACTGAGATTGTTGAACTGATGTCACTACATTAATACATTTTTCCAGTGTGGATCTATCTTTGCTTCCTGGAATAAAGCTGGTATAGTTGTGGCAAATAATTCTCTTAGACATCATTTTGCAATTATATATATATTTCCTTCTGCACAAGCTGGAATCAAGATTGCTGGGAAAAATATCAATACCCTCAGATATGCAGAAGACACCACCCTTATGGGGGAGAAGGCAATGGATGGAGGAGCCTGGTATTCTGAAGTCTGTGGGGTCACTAGGAGTCAGATACAACTTCATTTTCACTTTCACTTTTCACTTTCATGCATTGGAGAAGGAAATGGCAACCCACTCCAGTGTTCTTGCCTGGAGAATCCCAGGGACGGAGGAGCCTGGAGGGCTCTATGCAGTCACACAGAGTCGGACACGACTGAAGCGACTTAGCAAGCAGCAGCAGCCACCCTTATGGCAGAAAGCAAAGAAGAACTAGAGTGAAAGAGGGACTTGATGAAAGTGAAAGAGGAGAGTGAAAAAGTTGGCTTAAAGCTCAACATTCAGAAAACGAAGATCATGGCATCTGGTCCCATCACTTCATGGCAAATAGACGGGGAAACAGTGGAAATAGTGACAGACTATTTTTCTGGGCTCCAAAATCACTGCAGATGGTGACTGCAGCCATGAAATTAAAAGACGCTTACTCCTTGGAAGAAAAGCTATGACCAATCTAGACAGCTTATTAAAAAGCAGAGACATTACTTTGCCAACAAAGGTCCATCCAGTCAAAGCTTTGGTTTTTCCAGTAGTCATGTATGGATGTGACAGTTGGACTGTAAGAAAGCTGAGCACCAAAAAATTGATGCTTTTGAACCGTGGTGTTGGAGAAGACTCTTGAGAGTCCCCTGGACAGCAAGAAGATCCAACCAGTCCACCCTAAAGGAAATCAGTCCTGGATATTCATTGGAACGACTGATGCTGAAGCTGAAACTCCAGTACTTTGGCCACCTGATGCTAAGAACTGACTCATTGGAAAAGACCCTGATGCTGGGAAAGATTGAAGGCAGGAAGAGAAGGGAATGAAAGAGGATGAGATGGTTAGATGGCATCACCGACTCAATGGACATGAGTTTGAGCAAGCTCCAGGAGTCAGTGATGGACAGGGAGGCCTGGTGTGCTGCAGTCCGTGGGGTCACAAAGAGTGGGACACAACCGAGTGACTGAACTGAACTGAGCTTCCTTTTGCAACTCTGTGGTGGATTTGCACTGTATCAGCTTAGTTTAGCTAGGATTGTTTCCAGAATTCCCTTCTGTGCATACTTCTGGGTTAGCTGGACCACAAGAGACAATCATGTGAGATTGGGAAGGGGAAGTGAAGTGGGAGCCATACTCTCATACACTCATAGGTCAGTGCCAGGCACAAGGCACTGATGCTACTCAGTGTTGTCACTGCTCTGCAGGCTCTCCTGAATGGGGTGGGACAGCAGCTAAGTCACAGCACCCCAAGTTCCTGGTGGCCAACATCTTCAGCTTCCCTGACCCCTGGGCCATCTATCTTGGTTGTTGTTGTTGAGTCACTCAGTCATGTCCAACCCTGCCACTCCATGGGCTGCAGCACACCAGACTTCCCTGCCCTTTACTATCTCCCAGAGTTTGCTCAAACTCATGTTCATTGAGTCAGTGATGCCATCCAACCCTCTTATCCTCTGTCATCCCTTTCTCCTCTTGCCCTCTGTCTTTCCCAGCATCAATCTTTTCCAGTGAGTCAGCTCTTTGTATCAGGTAGCCAAAGTATTGGAGCTTCAGCATCTGAACTTCCAATGAATATTCACGTTTGCTTTCCTTTAGAATTGACCAATTTGATCTCCTGCTGTCCAAGGGACTCTCAAGAATCTTCTCCAGAACTACAATTCCAAAGCATCCATTCTTCAGTGCTGAGCCTTCTCTATTGTCCAACTCTCACATCCATATATGACTACTGGAAAAACCATAGCTGCTTTTTAATATGCTACCTAGGTTTGTCATAGCTTTTCCTCCAAGAAGCAAGCATCTTTTAATTTTGTGACTGTAGTCACTGTCTTCAGTGACTTTGGAGCCCTAGAAAATAAAATCTGTCACTGTTTGCACTTTTTCCTCATCTATTTGTCATAAAGTGATGGGACTAGATGCCAAGATCTTGGTTTTTTGAATGTTGAGTTTCAAGTCAGCTTTTTCACTCTCCTCTTTCACCTTCATGAGGAGGGTAATTCCTCTTTGCTTTCTGCCATTAGGGTGATATTATCTGCATATCTGAAGTTGTTGATATTTCTCCTGGCAAACCTGATTCCAGCTTGTGATTCATTCAGCCCAGCATTTTCCATGATGTACTCTGCATAGAAGTTAAATAAGCAGGGTGATAATAGACATCTTGATGTGACCATCAAGATAGACATACAACTGTGACCATTGGCAGGGATTGGTTTCTTGGAATTGCAGATTTCCTGAAAGCTATCCAGAACCTGAGTGTTGTCAGTTATCTTCCCTGGCTTTTGCTTCTCTGCTTCTTCCAAAGAGGTGTGTGTGTTTGTATGTGTGTGTTACCCCATAGTTTTTTAAGCATACATTCCCTGTCCTAAATCATGTTCTATCTAAAATACTCAGAGTACTTATTCCTAACCGATGCCTAATACAATAATTAGATGGAAATTAAAAAAAAAACCTGAATCCACAATAATTATTTTTCCTTTATTTTTTCTATACCAAAAGATTCATTCTGAGTTTGTCGATTTCATTAGCAGGACATTCTTTCTGTATTTATGATACATTGGACTATTATTTTTATTTGTTTGCTTTTAAAAAATTCTTTTTAAAAATTAAATTTGCCAGAGGTTTTGTTTCTATTTTCAGAATCTGTTCTTTGATTTTTATATCTTTAGAAGTATGTACTTAGCTGCCTGCATCAGAAAATGCAACTAACAGTAACTTCAACAAATAGGCATTGATTTTTCTAACATAACAATGAGCTCAGAGGTAGATAGTTGCTAGCATTATTTAGCTACTCAACAGTACTGTCAGGCATCCAGACTCATTCTGTATTTTCAATTCACTGTCCCTAGCCATTGACTTCCCTCCTCATGTTTGTGACTTCCTGGTTACAAGATGACTATTATGTCAGACATCAGAGATACATTCAAGGCAGAAAATGTGGTCAGGGAAAGGGAAAAGAGAAAGCATTGAATCAGCTCTGTCAGTACCCCTTTGTATCATTAAAGCAAGAGTGCTCCAAGAAGCTCCCTCAATTGTCTTCCACTGATACCTCAGTGATAAGATTTATTTTACATGGCCTCTTCTACCTACAAAGAGTCCTAAGAAGTTACTTAATTCACTCCCTAGCTTCTATAGAAGAAGGCAAGAGAAAATAAAGTTGGGAAAAATCACCCTACTGTCTCCACTACATATATCAACATCATGATGTTTGTTTCTGCTTCTTTATAATTTATCTTGCTGTTTTCTAAGTTGAATCAAAGAAGAAGGTTTATTTATTTTGTTGTTGTTAAACAATGAGTTCCTTTTATGCTATGAATTTTCCTATGAGGATAGCTTTGACAACACACCATGGGTTTTGATTTAATGAGCTCTCATTGTAGTTTTCTAAATGGCCTTATAATTGTACCATTGATTTCCTTTCTTAATGACAGTTTTTGCTTGTTTGTTTGTTTAGAAGAATGAGTTTCATTTCCATAAGGTTGAGAACTTTATCTTTAAACTTTTTTTTTCTTGATTTCTAGATTTGTTGTATTTTAGGCAGAGAAGGTAGTTATTGTTAAAATTTCTATTTTTTGAGATGTATTGAACTTTTCTTTGTGGTTTAATAGAAGATCAGTTTTGTAAATTTTTCTCACACATTTTACTAAATGGTAGATTTTTGTTTACAGTATATATTATAATATGTATGTATTCAAATTCTCTAGAATCTCAGTTTTTGAATTTTTAATTGGAAAATAATTGTTTTATAATATTGTGTTGGTTTCTGCTTTACAACAACATGAATCAGCTATAACTGTGCATGTATCCCCTCTCTCTTGAGCCTCCCTTCCACCCCTGCATAACCCCAATTTTGTGAGGGTATTTTTGGTTCTAATTTGTCTGCAGAAAAAGTATTAGTTGCACAGTCGTGTCCGACTCTTTGCAACCCCATAGACTGTAGCCCACCAGGCTCCTCTGTTCATGGGCTTCTCCAGGCAAGAATACTAGAGTGGGTTGCCATGCCCTCCTTCTGGGGATTTTCCCAACCCAGGGATCAAACCCAAGTCTCCTGCAGAAGTCACCCCCAAATTATGCAACTATCAGTTTCTTCTTATGTTTGTAATCATAGTCTCTCTATGCCTCAGTTTCCTCATCTGCAGAATGGAAGAAATAATATTTCTGACTTCACAGAGCTGTTGAAAGGGTTAAATGATTTAATTTCATGTGAAATGCTTGGATCAGTACCTTTCACAAGGTCAGCATTCAAGAAGTGTTATTAAAGTAATCAAACAAGGAGGCCATTAGACTGACTTGGCTCTAATGCCTTGTTAGCCTTCAAAAGAAAACCAAAACCTATGTCAGAATCAGTTCCTCAAGGATTAGAAAAATAATCAATCACAAAAGTGAAAGAGTCTTTCCCAAACAATACAACTGCTGAAGCGATAGCCAACCATCCCTTTTCCTTGTTTTGTTTTGCATCTTCTCTATAAAATTCTTGCCCCTAGCTCCTGTCAGTGGATTACTAACCACTTCTGGTTTGGCATTGCCCAATTCCAATCAACTTTTGCTCAAGTAAACTCTTAAATTTTTAATATGTCTCAGTTTATCTTTCAACAATATTAAATACTATTATTATTATTGTTTCCAGTCTAACAGACTTGCTCTGTTTCTAATAACAGAGCAGGGTAGGACAGGATCGATATTCTCAAGCCAATTTCATTGGCATTGAAGTCACTGTTAATTAGTCCCAGATTCTAGCAGCAGTTCGTCAGTCCTAGTCTGCAGTTGTTTAAATGCATTTTTGACATTTTCTCTGTTTCATGGACTTTTATTGGGAGGTTGGAAGAGGTTGTGTCAAGGGTTATTAGCCAACCACCTTTTAAACCACAACACTTGTATCTAATTTTTAAAATAAGCTGCTTCAATGTGATTCAAGTTAGGTGGAGATTGCTGCTATAATTCAATTGCCATAAAGAAATAACCATTAAGGCACTTTTCAGCCCTGACTGGGCACTTTGTTAATGGCCTCAAAAGACTTTGGTGAAATATTTCAACGATTCTTTCTGTTCTTATCAGAAGTTCATTTGAGAATTTAGGTCCCTTTTTCTTCACATGTCATGAATTTTGACACTATCTTTCTGAATTGTATCTGATCTATTCTCTAAAACCAATCACAGAATCATCTCTAAAATAGCATCCTTGCCTCAATGAGAGCTCCCTTTTAAAAATAAATCTGACAGGCATCATGCATTTTAAATTGAACATAGACAGCAAAGCAGCCCTCATCCATTAGCTCAACTGACCTTTGAATAACCCAGAAAAGAATAAGAATTAGACCATAAATCAAAGAAGACTCTAATCCTAGCTGGGGCTTAGTGTTCCTATCAACCCAAGAGTGAAGATAGCAATCATGCATAACATGGGAATTTTATGTTTGCACCTAAAATCAACCTCCTATAATGGAAAGAGCACTTGAGTCAGAAGATAGGGGTCAGAAGATAGGGACTGAAGTTCTGATTTCAAGAGATACTCACTATGTTACTTAACTTTCTACGCTGTCACTTCTCTTGTTTATAAAATGAGGAGAGTGTCCCAGGCCATACCTCCTTCAAGACTATCTTTTCCTGCCCTCAGAGAGGTTATGGTTAGTGGAGGGACTGTAGGAGAAAAATGGTAGGGTGGGTGACTTCGGAAACCTAGGATTTAAGCACCAGCTCCACCCACTTATTAACTATAATTTTGAGCAAATTATCTGTGTTCTTGGTGCTTCAGCTTCCTCATCTATAAATGCAGGATGATAATAGCATTTAAATCATAGGGTGTTATGAGGATTAAATAAAATAATGTACATCAAGCTCTTAGCTCAGTTCCTGGCACAAGGGAAGCACTCAACAAATGGTATATATGATACTCAAAAGTGACTTGTTCTCTTCGAACAGCCTTTGATTTGTCCCCTAAACCCACAACAAGGCCAGCCTTAGTAGTTTTCCCCAGACTTCTATCTTCCCTTTCCCCAAAAAAGACCAGCGCCAAAGGATTGACAAAAAATGTTAATGAAGATCTCATGGAGACTCAGAGGAAAGGGTAAAATAATAACTGCTGCTGCTGCTGCGTAGTCGCTTCAGTCGTGTCTGACCCTGTGCAACCCCATAGACGGCAGCCCACCAGGCTCCCCCGTCCCTGGGATTCTCCAGGCAAGAACACTAGAGTGGGTTGCCATTTCCTTCTTCAATGCATGAAAGTGAAAACTGAAAGTGAAGTCACTGAGTCGTGTCCAACTCTCAGCGACCCCATGGACTGCAGCCTACCAGGTTCCTCCGTCCATGAGATTTTCCAGGTAAGAGTACTGGAGTGGGGTGCCATCGCCTTCTCCAAATAATAACAACTAAATGGTATTGATTCTTAGTATGTTTTAAGCATGGTGCTGAATACTTCCCATGGATGATTTCATTTCCTTCCATAGAATATAGCAACATATAAGCCAGTTTTCTCTTGGATATTTCAATTTTTATGTGTGTGAGCCTCGTCTCTTTAGAGGAAGAAATACTTTCTGAGAAGTCTTGTTTTGTCAAGGCACTGAAAATTCCCTCTATTGCCCTAAGCAATTCAGTTTTCCCGTCAGGTTTGTACACCCCATTCAGTAAAACCCATGAGAGCCAGGAAAACTGACTGCTATTCTTCTCTAATTCATGCTGCCCAGGAACATCTCCGTTTACCTCATGTTGCTCATAGGAGCTGGGACTGGTGGGCCCCTTCACCCCATGCAGTCAGTCAGAGTAGCTAGATTTCAGTCTTGCTCCCAGTTTATCTCCTGTGCCTGACACAGTGCCTGACACACAGGAGGCCATTTGTAAATATTTCTGGAATGCACAAATGTGTGATCAAACCAAAACATAACAAAAGTCAGAATGAACAAATGTTTAACAAAGGAATGGCGACGTGCTGTGGGAAACAGACTGAGAAGATGTGGGAAACTTTCACGGAGAAGACAGGATTTGACCTTGAAGGCTGAGTTGGCTTTTAATAGGCAGAGACTAGGAACGAGAACATTTCAAATAAAGGGAGCTGTGCAATCGCACAGGTACAAAAGAGTATGTGATTTATTCAGTGCAGAGAAATCGAATGAACAGTCTGTATCATGGAGGTTCAGTGCCTGAACCGTCAGGGAGGCCAGACAGGGCACAGTCAGAGGTGGGGCTGGAAGCTCGTGGAAGGCAGCTCAAAGGAAGAGCTCCAACACCGAAGTTTGCTTTATCTGTAGGCATCAGGGGAACTCTACCACTGAGAGTTTCTGAGGAGACTCGCTGGCTCAGATGCCTCCTTTTAAAAAGATGACTCTGCTGAGGAGGGTTTGGGCGTAGGCAGAGACTGGACAGCCAGACTAGAGACGGGATGGCAGTGCCCACGGGTGAGCACGTCTCTCCACAAGTCTTCAAGGGCCCCTCCTCAAGCGAAGTTTGTCTGGAGTGGTGCTTCTGCTCCCAACAGATCTGGGAACATATTTGCCATGTGTGCTGTGCTGAGTCGCTCAGTCGTGTCTGATTCTTTGTGACCCTATGGACTGTAGCCTGCCAGGCTCCTCTGTCCATGGGATTCTCCAGGCAAGAACACTGGAGTGGGCTGCCATTTCTTTCTCCAGGGATATTTGCCATATTTAAGAAGGCCTGGAGGTTGTGTCCTCCATGTTCTTTATAGATATTTTAAATGCAAGGTCATAGAGAGAAAGTTAATTAACATAGAAAAAATACCATAGATATTAAATTTTCTAATCAAGGCTAACAAGTCTGCCTAAATGGGATGGGGAGGGATGAGTATATTCATAAATCCAAAGTCTGAGAAAAGAAAAGGGAGGGAAAGAGCACTTTTCAGATCCCAGGAGCCTCTCCACTGCTCTCTTCAGAACTGCCACTTTTTCCAACAGATGCCTGTGTTATTAATTTTTTTTGACAGTTTCTAATATAGACTCTTGCAAGTCCCTTGGACTGCAAGGAGATCCAACCAGTCCATCCTAAAGGAGACCAGTCCTGGGTGTTCATTGAAAGGACTGATGCTGAGGCTGAAACTCCAGTACTTTGGCCACCTCATGCGAAGAGTTGACACACTGGAAAAGACTTTGATGCTGGGAGGGATTGGGGGCAGGAGGAAAAGGGGACGACAGAGGATGAGATGGCTGAATGGCATCACTGACTCGATGGACGTGAGTCTGAGTGAACTCTGGGAGTTGGTGATGGACAGGGAGGCCTGGCATGCTGTGATTCATGGGGTCGCCAAGAGTCGGACACGACTGAGCGACTGAACTGCACTGACTGAATATATTCTGAGAATGTGCCACATTCCAAATGATATGGCATCTTGGCTCCTCGTGGGGCCAGCCTCTCCTTCTGAAGCCATGGCCACTCATGTGTCTGCTCATAGCCACCACCTAGTTTTCCTCCATAATCACTTAAAAAAATTTTTTTTTTATATGGACTATTTTTTAAAAGTCTTTACTGAGTTTGTTACAATACCGCTACTGTTTTATGTTTTGCTTTTTTTGGCTGCAAGGCATGTGGAATCTTAAGTCCCTGACCAGGGAATTGAACCGACACCCCCTGCAATGGAAGGCAAAGTCTTAACCACTGGATTGCCAGGGAAATCCCTCCATAACCATTTTTTTATTTACCATTGCTCTACACAGATTTAAATCTCTGGTTAATTCTGATATCGTATAAGCACCATAAAATTTTACCCTACTCCCACTGCAATTTTAAACATTATCTCACGCCCATTCAAAGGCATGTTACAAAAGCATCAAGAGTAGAGGGTAGGAGGGGCTCAACATTAAGACACAGTATAGCAGCAGAGCCTACAACAGTTTGAGATTGATTGGGTATGGAGATAACAGATCCGGAAACAGTCAAAGATGACTTATATTTTTGAGCTGGCATCCTGGAAGGATGATATTATTTGTTAGAAATAGTACTGGGAATTGGGGTACTATTATTTAGTATTTAGCCAGAAAACCAGGGTCTACCACAATCCTTTTTCAAACCTTAGCCACCTATTTTGAAGTTACCAAGAGAGAAGACACACACACACACAGAGAACAAATAAAATAACAAAATAGAGCAGGTAAAGAATTCTGCCCAGTTTTCCCGCTCCTTCCTCCCTCAAAGCCCAGACTCAGGTTTCAACTCTTGCTGCTTTGATCACATGGTGGAAAGAAGCCAGAAAGAGACTGAGTACAAGACAGCTAGGCTGGTTGCTGGCCCTTATCACTTTAGATAGAAGGAAGAAACAGATAGGAGACAAACAGTCAGATCTGCTTAGGTGGAGAAAGCCCTGGGTCAGCAAACAAGTTTTACCCTACAGAGAAAGCAAAACAATAGAGAACATTCCACCCATATTTTTTTAAGTAGAGGTTTCAGCCCTGGGATTTCTTTGGAAGGAATGATGCTCAAGCAGAAACTCCAGTACTTTGGCCACCTCATGTGAAGAGTTGACTCATTGGAAAAGAATCTGATGCTGGGAGGGATTGGGGGCAGGAGGAGAAGGGGACGACAGAGGATGAGATGGCTGGATGGCATCACTGACTCGATGGACGTGAGTCTGAGTGAACTCCGGGAGATGGTGATGGACAGGGAGGCCTGGCGTGCTGCAATTCATGGGGTCGCCAAGAGTCGGGCACGACTGAGTGACTGAACAGAACTGAACTTAACTGGCAAACTACGGAGTGTTGTTCAAATAGGGCCCATTGCTTGTTTTCATATGACTCACAAGCTAAGAATGATTTTTATATTCTTTAATGACTGGAAAAAATTAAAAGAAGAATAATATTTCATGGCAAGTGAAAATTATATAAAATTTGAACTTTAGTGTCCTTACATAAAATGTTATTGAAACACAGCCATGCCCATTCGATTACCTATTGTCAATGATTGTTTTTAGCTTCAACAGAGAGGATCATAGCCCACAAAACCTAACTTAATTATTATCTGGCCCTTTATAGAAAAAGTTCGCCAGTCCCTGTTCTTGAGTTATAGTGATATCTCCCAAATAAATAGGGCCTGATTAGATTTTAAAATCTAACCCATGCATATCAATTTCTCCTCTCTGGGAGAAGCAAGGAAGAGCTTGGAAAAAGGAGAGAGGAGCTCTGTATTCCTTCCTTTAAAGGAAACTGTACCCCAGGGTTGGAAGCCTGCGGGAAGAGCATGTTTTGAGGTGGCAGACTGTATATGTAGTTTGAGGTGTCTGGAACAACTAGGAGGTGACTGGACCTCTCAATTGGGTCTCAGGAAGCAGAGCTGGTGATCGAGACCTTGAGACACGTCTGCAGAAGAATAGGGAAGCCAAGGAAAAGCTTTCCCAGGGAGAACATAGATGGGCAAGAAGAGAGCTTACTAGAGTTGCCAGGTAAAATGTTTACTTGCTAAATCCGGCCACACTATTGGGGCAAGAACTGAAGTTTGAAATCTGGATAGAAGAGGAAGGGCCGGAAGGGAAACAGCGAAGGGAGAGCCAGAGGAGTGGAAAGACCCTAAAAGCTCCTAAAAGCGGGGGGCGTTTGTGATCTCCGGCAGTTTGGTTGAAACAGTGGGGGCAGGAGCCATTACACTGAAAAGAAAAACCATGAATAGAGAGTCTAAGATATACAGCTTCAGGGGTTTATTTTTATTTTTTTTTCAGTTAATTTTTATTAGAGTATAGTTGATTTACAATAATGTGCTAGTTTCTGCTGTACAGCAAGGTGAATTTGTCATACGTATACATACATAGACTCTTTTTAGATTCTGTTCCCATGTAGGTCACCATAGAGCACTGAATAGAGTTCCCTGTGCCACACAGTAGGTCCTTATTAGTTATCTGTCTCGTATACAGTAGTGTGTATATGCAAAATAGATAACTTACCTTAGAAATTAGCTCTCATCAGAGCTTACAATGGCTTCTGAAATGACTTTGCTCTTTGCTTTAAATGCTTCATAATTAGATCTAACTCACTCATCCAGTGTACGTCACTCTAGTAGTCAGTCACCTTCAAGAACTCTTTGTAGAGATTTTACCCTGGTGGATAATAATAGTGACATTAAAAATAATAATGATGATGAGGTTAAGAAGGAGGAGGGGGAGGGTAACAACAGCCAACACTAGAATAGCATTTTGGAGAAGGCAATGGCAACCCACTCCAGTACTCTTGCCTGGAAAATCCCATGGGAGAAGCTTGGTAGGCTGCAGTCCGTGGGGTCACTAAGAGTTGGACACAACTGAGCAACTTCACTTTCACTTTTCACTTTCATGCATTGGAGAAGGAAATGGCAACCCACTCCAGTGTTCTTGCCTGGAGAATCCCAGAGATGGGGGAGCCTGGTGGGCTGCCGTCTGTGGGGTCGCACAGAGTCGAACATGACTGAAGCGACTTAGCAGCAGCAGCAGCAGCAGCAGCATAGCATTTACTCAGTGAACACACTGTTCTAAGTGCAAGATATGGACTGACCCTGGTGTGAAAAGTTGACTGGCGTCTTCCTGGTGATGGAACCAGTAGTAGTGCCCAACATGAGTTGAATTCTTATGTGTCAGGCACTATGCAAAGCACTTTATTTGCACAGTGATGAAATACTTGATGAGGCAAGAGTGCTAAGGAGGAAAAAGATACAAGTCAAAAGAAAAGAGCCAGATGAAATGTATTTTTCCTGGACAAGAGTAAGGACACCCCTTCCTCTGGGCCAGGGGTCTGAGAAGAAAGGATGAGCACAGACACACATCTGTGGCATCACAGAGGGGAGACTCAGAGTGTTGAGCTTAGTGGCTTCATGTCTCAGGGAATAAGGAGGTTTTCAAACCTGCTATGAGTGAGGGGGTGCTTCCATGTTAGATCAAACTCTGGGACACTAATACATTCTAAGGAGAAATTACTGAATATAGCTGATAGGTTTTGCTTCTATAGCCATGAACAAGGAGTAATCACATAGACCAAAGGAAGGAATATCTGGTTTTCAGTAACAGATTACAAGGCCAGGCAGCCACCACTCCTGCACTCACGGTTCATGCCCAGGCCCCTCACAAATGCATCCAGCCAACTCTGTGGACAACGCCCGCATCCTTGGGTCAGTTTTAGTCTCCCATCTGGCCTCATATTCCTTGGGCCCCATTCAGCCTCCAGAAAGTTGGGGACATAATGTTGGACTCATTCAGCCTTGAAGCAGACCAACATACAAATGTGACCATGATTCCCTGTTGGGTACTTGAAAGCTCTGATGCTCCCCCAGGGGTCCCTCCCTCGTCCATTCACAGCATGAAGTTGGCCACCTTGAGACATGTGTTCAGTAGCAAAAGGAGCCCAGGGGGAGGCAGGCCCAACCTTCCCTTGGAAACAAACGAATGCTGCTGAAACCCATCTTTACATCATGCTCTTTTTGTCGGGAACCTATCATTTCATTCATAACTTTGGGAAGATAATTACAGCATGCTAGCAAGAGACAACTTGATGAATAACTGTTTATTTTCAAAGGAGACATATTTCATGCTCCGGCTGCATAATGGGGTCAGGAGCATAGCAAGCTGTCATCATGTTTTCTATGTCATTTAACTGCCTGGTAGGGTTCTACAAGGGAAATGGAAAATCTCCTTATGATAGATAATATAATATCTTTGCCCTTGTTCAGAAACCACATTTTGGAGGCAGGATTAGTAAGTATCTTAATGCTCGTCAAACAGTGTATGTCAGCTTTGTCTTATTTCTTCTCCTCCTTCAGATTCTGCCCCACCCTAGGTCGCAGCACAGTCCCCACATGATAGGCCTTATAGGAGATAGTTAGTAGGGTTATAGCTGTTGAGTGTGTGGGCTAATCTTCATTTTGTGTTGACTGAAGATCAGATCCAGGACCGAGAATCAACCCACTGCCCCTCCCCCGCCCAACCACCCAATGCACAGAGGTTTTGAAGACACCAAGAACATTATATATAATATAACCACATAAATAACAAATTTAAAGTGTAGATCAGAAAATATAGGACCTACATAATATTAATAGCTCACATTTATTGAGTGCTGACTAACAGTCTGCTATCCTTTACACGGATTACTCAGTGAATCCTTGCGAAACACTCAAGAGGTAGATAAAATCAATATCTATTGTGTAGATGAGGAAATTACAGAACTAGTGAAAAAAAAAAGTCATTCAGCTAGAATTCAAACTCAGGGTGTGAATCTGAAGTATGAGTGCCTTACCAGAAGGGGTGTTTCTCACTGCTGTAGATGCTGTAGTGTGCTACCCGATCCCACATACACCTCACGGAAGTTAAGCCACCCATCCAACGATCAGTGCAAGTGGGAGGATAAAGGCGCAGCCCCTTGCTCCAATTCAAGACAACTCTGAAACACCAGTTAAGACACAGAGCTCTCCAAGAATTGGCTGACACGTTTTATGTGATTGTATTGCAGTTTCCCTTCTAATATGATAGTCCTGCTTCTTCCCCCAACCCACTCCCAGTCCCCACAGGTCTTACTAACAAGAGAACACCCCAATATATTTCCTGAACAGAGATCTCCATCTCAGAGTGCGCTTCCCCAGGAAAACTGGTCTGCAACACTCTCCTAGACATGATTCAACAGAAAAATTAAAGTACGATGTTTGGGCTGCAGAACTGCTACCTGATTATAAAGGGAAGCTGCCAGTTTACTTCTGAATTTTCTGACAGTCAAAGAAAAAGATGGACACATGGGAACTGAACCAAGTTTCCAGGGATAATCTTACATGCATGCTTGCAGTACCTGGAAGATCTAGAGGATGGGAAGACCAGGAGGCTGATCTCCTGCTTTCCTGGTGGACCCAGGAGAGGTTGCTGCCTTTAGCACAGATTTATTGCCCTTCTAGAGATTTTCTGGCAAGGATAAGTACTTTTCCACAGGACACATGTAGGCTAAACTCAAGAAGAGTAGCCCAGGGTCCTAACATCTGACCGGAGGGCAAGGAGTTTACCACCCAGAAAAAAGGATACATGTCCCTTGGGGGGAAGATAAATTTGAACAAGAGGGGTCTAACAGCAAACCCCAGAAAGCCTGAGAAAACACCCCAGAAGGGAATCAGTTTGCATTCTCAGTCGTGTCCGACTCTTTGCAACCCCATGGACGGTAGCCTGCCAGGCTCCTCTGTTCATGGGATTTTCCAGGCTAGAATACTGGAGTGGGTTGCCATGCCCTCCTCCAGGGAATCTTCCTGACTCAGGGATCAAACCTGCATCTCCTGTATCTCTTGCATTGCAGGCAGATTCTTCACCATTTGAGCCATGCTGAGCTTCTCTCCAGAAGGGAATAGGTTAGTTCAAACATTACCAGGCCCAAAGAGCCTGATATCAGAGAAGACCACACACTTCAAGTAAGACGTTTCCACCAACTTCACCTCCCTCCACCTGGGGAGACTGGATAGTGAGAAGCCCTGGGCAGAGAAGCAGGGACGCAGCCCCACCACCAATGCTCTTTCCCGTTATGTCTCCCACCCCAAAGTCAGCCCCAGCTAGGGGGAAGAGAAAGAGAAGACACCGAGTTAAATTACCATTAGAGTTTGGGACTGAACATTCTAATTACTAAATTAGACTGTGTTTGCAATTTAAAGTGACCTAGGAATAACCATTATCTGAGAGTGAGCAGAGTAATTGTGTGCTTGCTCAAGATTTCATCCCAGGCAGGGGGAGATTTATTCCCGCTAAATAAATTGCAAAAGGGTGTGGGAGACAAAAAAGAAAATTGTGTTTTGATTACACCACCAGTGGTGCTTGTCTAGCATCCCAGTTACATTCGTGCACATGACCTCATCTCAGCTGGCTTCCAGTACTGGCGTAGGGGGAGGGATATTTGCATATTTTCTAGGGAACTTGGGAGTGAAGGAGGCTGAGTGAGCAAAACTGCGGAAGTAGCACCCTGGGGAGAGGGGCAAGAAGGGTCAGAATCCAACTGTCCTACAGGGAGGAGCTTCAGAGATTGAGGGCTGGCACTGCCTTCTGCCAGCTCTGGCAATGGGAACTGGCCTGGGGAACATCAGAGGATACCAGGGGTTAGCTCATGCCAGGCAGGATCTCCAACAGGGGCCTTGGACCACCCATGCTTATTACAAGGCTGGGGGAGAAAGTACCATGTGAGAGGATGGTACCATCTGAAGTACGCCATCTCTCTCCCCGTGTACATGCACATACACACGTACCCACTTCTGCTTGTATCTTTCATTCTTCCTGCAAGCCGTTAGTTGTAGGAAGCAAGGTGGAGAGAGAATGCTAAAGGAGGCGGGAGGGCTAAGGGTTATTGTGGCTGTTGAGCTAGTGTGTGCGTGTGTTTTGCATGCTGTTCCTTCTGCCTGTAACACCTGCTGAACCAATCAGGGTCCCGACAGGAGACAGATGGCCAACTCAAAATAGTATAATTCAAGGAGGGTCTACTTGCAGGGGGCCTTTTCAAAGGTGTGGCTGCAGGGGAAGTACAGGGGATTTGTGCCTAGGGCACCCTACCCTTAGGCCCAAAGAGACCAGCAATGAAGGAGGGAGGGGTTCCTGGAAGCAGCTCACCCCACACATTTGTGGGAACATGATAAGAACACTTGGAGGCCTCCCAAACCACATGTCTAAATATTTGAAAGTCATAACTCAAACTAAAAAACTGCTAAATGAAATATATTCTATCTGTTGACTCTGGCAAATAAACCTTTAGAACAACCTGGGAGACTGGGGTTTGAATTTAGAAGCCCTCCACCACCCAGAGTTCTGTGCAGCGACAACATGGCAGAAGGGGAACATCTGGGCCTGAGCCCCCCATAGCCCACCCTCTTCTCTCCTCATCCTTGCCTCTGCTTATAACCATAGGTGACCTCATGCATACAGTGGACACCCCAGCCTTCCCGGCCATGCTGTGCCTGTGACCCACACACGCGCACCACACAGCCTCTAGCCAAGCACTGAGCCTCAGGCTCAGAACACTGCTGGTGTGGTCCACACTCTAGAAGAATGATGAGATGCCAGCACACAAAATAGAGGGGCAGGGCCTCACGGACCCTGGGCAGCGGGGCAGCTGGAGGAGGACCAGAACACTAAAGCATGGTGTCCATGGCAGGGGCCTCTCTCGTGGGTCAAAGGGCAGCACTGCTGGAGAGAGAACACAGGACCCAACCCGTCCCCCATTCCCGAGGCTATGCCACAGGGATGAAGGCAGGGTCTGGGAGCCCTGAAGCCTGACCTCATGCTCCTCTCTCCCTTTGATTCCCTGAGGAGCTAGTGCTTCCTTGAGAGTGGGACAGGAGGCAGGGAGCAGGGAAAAAGTGGTGGACTCCCAGGGGTCAGCCCCCAGGTGCACAGAGCAGGAAGGAGGAGGAGGAAGACTGCGTCTGGAAGATGACGAGCCCTCTGTCTCCCCCGCTCCTCTCGTTAATTTCTGCTGAAGCTTTAAACGCCAGCTCCAGTATGAATCTCAAGAAAACCCTACCTGGCCTCCATAGCTACAGCAAGTCTCTGCCCTTAGGTGGCCCATGCCTACCTGTCCTTGTCCTTCACAGCCTTCACTGAAGTTTCTGTCATATGTGTGGTCATTTTATTAATGGCAGTATCCCTACCAGTCCCCAAGCTCCATGAGGGCAGGGACTAGGACTCTTCAGGTGTTGCTCTGTCTACTCCGTGATGTGGGCCTGGCAGGTGGGGGTCCCTGCTGTTCTATTCATGGCCCTCCCCACTTTGCTGGGGGAGGGAGAGTGGCATTCAAGGGAACACAGAGAACATATGATGGCTGTAACACACATGTATGCACTCACACACACACACACACACACACACACATACACAGGCACACACAGGAACCTGGCAGTGAGCCTTTGAGGGTTAAACTTCAACTGATTAGAACCATCACCAGCTTATACTAGGACTGATGCTGAAGCTCCAATACTTTGGCCGCCTGATTTCAAGAGCTGACGCATTAGAAAAGACTGATGTTGGGAAAGATTGAAGGCAAGAGAAGAAGGGGATGAAAGAGGACGAGATGGTTGGATAGTGTCACCAACTCAATGGACATGAGATTGAGGAAACTCCAGGAAACAGTGAAGGACAGGGAAGCCTGGCATGCTGCAGTTCTTGGGGTTGCAAAGAGTCAGACATAACTTGGGGACTGAACAAGAACAACAAGCATCAGCTTGATGAGTCAGTATGACTCCTAGATCCAGATAAGAGTTTAAGGAAAGTGTGGTCACATTCAGAGAAAGCAGCTGTTTAAGCACAGAGAGAGGTGCTCTCCAAACGGTACCCGAGGAAACAGTCCCCAGCTCGACCACCTAAGCCACTGGACAGGGCTGTCCTCCCTGGGGAAATAGGAGCATCAGTTTTTTAGGCCCTGATGCCATTAAAATTTTAAATTCCATAGCTACCTTGTCCTGTTCCCATGCTCACAAGCAGCCATCCAGTAATTTGGCTCATATGGAGCTGGCCAGTCAAGTCCACACAATGATGGGTTCGTCCATCATGAGTATTGCTCATTATATATTAGTGAATTGGTGTTCTGATTTTACTCCCACTTCTTAGAGAGTTTCTTAACACAGGTGGACATTCCCAAGCCTCTAGAATGTCCTCTGGTGAACTCGCAGGACAATGCCCAGGAGAGAAGCAGCCCCACAAACCCAGCCATGGAGAGCTTTTTGTTCTGTGAAAAAGAAATAATGGTATTTTCAAAGGGTCTAACATTTATCAAGGGGAGGAAGGAGGCATATAGAGTTGTGTACAAATAGAAATGGTTTTGATTTTTCATTTTTTCTTTGCCTTCTCCAGATCTAAATTGTCTTTTCAGCTAGAATACATAGCAGAGAAGTTCAGGGGAGGCTGAGGTGACCGTGCTCCTGAGGAGGGGCCGTGGGTGAGAGGGTGCTGGGGCTAGAACAAGGGATGGAGAGCGACTTGACGTGAGGCCCCTGAGGCAGTTCATGCGAATGGAGAATAAAGTCATTACTGATAGAAGAGCTAAGGTCAGAATGTGCATCAGGGACCCGGAGAAAAGCCAGAAGGAATTGAAAAGTAAGAAGTGGGGGAACTCGGGAAGGAGACAGCGTGAAGTATGAAGAGTGACCTCTTTTGTAAAGCTCAAATATTTTGGTCTCTCGCAGCAATTCGATTTTTAGAAATATAAAGTCTAAATGCAGTGTGGTATCCTGGGTTGAATCTTGGAACAGTGAAAGAACACCAGTGAAAAACCTGGTGAAAATTGCCCAGTCTGTAGTTTAGTTAACTTTCATATGCCAGTGCTAATTTCTTAGTTTTGGCAAAGGTATGACGGGTACAGAAGGTGTTAACATTAGGGAGAACTGGTTAAAGGGTATATGGGAACTCTGTGCAAAAGGAAGTCATAGGGCCTGGACTCCTCAGGCCTGTTCATGCTGATCATGCTCGGCCACCTTTCCAATGGACTCTGAACCCTGTGTTTAGTGCCTATGAAAACAACAACAGAAGGATAAGACCCCCTCCAGACAGGGGAACCTTGAAGATCGTATCTAGGTTACTCATCGCCTAAGAGAAAACATACACTAATCACCCCTTCCTCCAGGCAGGCCATAAATTTTTCTGTGTCTACCGGAGTGTAACCTCGGGTTTATTGATTATTGGCTAATTGTTTGACTGTTTGAGCACATGAGCACATAGCACGTGAATGATGGGTTATTGGGATTGTATTTTCCTTGGTTTATGTAAGTCTCCAGGAATTTGGAGTGGTGGGTTCAGACATGTACACATGGGGTATAAAAGATTTTCACAAATGCTGGTCGGGGTCCTTGGCTAAGAGGAGACTCTGCCTTGGGCCCGCCGGTGTAATAAACTGCACTCCACTACCTGCATTGTCCTTCTGAGTGAGTCTGTTTCCCGGAACACGTGGTTACAACATCTGTGTTAACAACTTTTTTATAAATCTAAAATTATTCAAAATACTGTGTTGTAAAATATATAAAGACCTATATGTTTTTTAGCTCAGGAAAGTTTTCTTCAATGGGTCAGTGATTATTGTTTCTAATTGTTTTTTTAATCAAGAATTTTTGTTATTCTTAGATTGGATCTCATTTTTCCACTTTTCATAGCTATCATGTCATCCTTTGTTGTTTTCATCTCTTCCTTCTTTTCTCTCCGAGTCCTGGGAGACCCTCTGAAGTTTGCTCTCCACATCACTGACCTGATTTTCTGCAGTGCTGGTCAGTCCTCGACGCCTACGTTTTTAATTTCTTTGTAATTCATTTTTACCTCGGTCGTCTTTGTTTACACCTGCTCCAGCTGTATTTTAATCACAGACCATCCTCTGCTGTCACTGTATGCTGTTGTTTCACAGAAGCCATGGCTGCTTACCTTCTAGCAGACGTCTACCCAGCATGACTTTGCAGACCGACGGGGATGCTGCGTCTCATTACCTTTAACGACTGGTCCTTTGCTATCTGCTTACGGTGCACATGAAAACAGACTAACAGTATGAACATGCACAGTGCTCAAGCTGTGTCTGTGATGCTTGCTTTTGCAATTTGCATTGATGACAATTTGGAATTCTTGAACAAAATTTCAGAAGACCTGTATCTTCTGAGGAATGCAGAAATAAAAAAATAAATCACAAATAAAGGACCCATCACTGCCTGGCTAAAGCTTGACACTCTATAATATTAAAAAGAAAAACCCATTAGCAATGGGGCCTTATTATTAAAAGATACGTCATAGGAAATGAGAGAGTGATTATGCACCACCAGGAGTTGGATCAGGGAAAAAATCCTTACTATGATTATAATGCTTCTATGTAAAAAATTATATTGCTGCTACCCTGTATCTGATAGAGAGGGTATTGTTTAGTGTTTGAGATGTTCCTTTGGACTCTAAATGGATAAAACTTACCTTTGTGAGTAGGAAATAGGGTACTCATCCTGTAGAGTGTTTCTTTGTGTTTGCATCAACCACCAGAGGCTTGCTCATCCGAGAAGAGAGCAAGACCAAGCACTCAGGGACAAGAATAAAGGGAGTGCCGGTGGAGAAGCAGGCTGTAGCTCGTTTTCCCCGGAGGCTCAAGGATGTCTGAGAGGCAGGCTTGGGTGTGGTGGAAACAGCCCAGCACAGGCACAGGAGGGAAGACTGCAAGCACACCTCCAGGGCCAGAAGCCAAGGAAGTTAGAATAAAAGAAACAACTGTAAAACGTCGTTGTCTATCTTTATGCTGCATGCACTTTCTATAATCTTTCCTTTCTGTTCTTATTAGTTAGTAAAGTTTTGGGGGGGATTCAGACTGTCTTAAAAGATATTTCCATTTGTGCAAGGCCCATCTCGAAAGCTGGTGGTGGCACCCCCAGCAGATTAGACAGTGGCAACAGTGTGAGCCAAGCGGGAGCCCCTCTAAAGGAGAGAGAATCTAGAAGTGATGGAAGGGGCATTCACTCACCAGAGACCCTTGCTGCCCTACCACACTCTTTGTTTCAACAAGTGGCCTGTCTTGAGATGGCTCTCAGGTAGACTTGTCATGTCCTGCCCAGCTTCAGACTTGCTCCCGCTGCTCTTTCTGCCCTTTCCAGAGCCTCAGAGGAATCCACCTGCCTGCCAAGAAGCAGTCCCTCTTGCTTCCTGAGCCACCAATAATAGAAATCACTGAGATCATCTGAAACTGAAGAACGTTCCTGTCCTTTGTTGGATAAAAGATTTGCTTAATTAAGAAAAGAGTTCAATAAGTTCTAGAACCTGCTTTGCATTTTTAAAGCACTTAATCCACCACACACATTCTGTTTTAGTAAAGTTGGATCTCAATCTTTTATCTTAAATAAATGGATCTGACAGGATGCTACACTTTCAGATTAAGGATTTCAGCCATAGGCATGGAAATTTCCTTCACCCAGTGACATCTTCTAGGCTTCTATATTTTCCTCCAACAAAGTTGAATTGCTGCAATTCAGGCTCAGGAATCATCCTGACCAGCCCTGACCTCAGCAAAATCCTAAGAGGAGTCGCTAATATTTATAGAACACTTGCTATTTGCCAGACATTCCTTTAAGCACTTTATGTGCAACAAGAAACAAGGAGGGAGGATGTTAGCATGAAGAGAAAGACAAGAGAGAAACTGTGAAGTTGGATAAATTGGCTCAAATCCTCATTCTGCCACTTACATCACCTGTGTAATCGGTCAGTTTTTATTTCATATCTCAGTTTTCTTCTCTGTGAAAAGGACCTAATAGTAATACTTGCTCTCAGGGGGAGAGAAGGCAGTTGTGATAATTAAGAGAAATAACATTTGGAAAGAATACTTGGCACATGACCAGGGTCTTTCTCCTCTACTTCTTCCTGATGGAAGCATAAGTGTAGCAGAATGTGAGCAGTTTGACCTACAACACTACCAAATGCAGTGGTTAGTTGTCTACCTTCCAATAAATGGTCTCATTAATTTTCTGGCAAAGAGGGAAGAGAAGAGCTGGCCACTTGCCAGGGCTAATGGAGTCATTTTGTAGGCTCTGTGGCTTGTTACTGATGAATGAAACCCTTACCCACCATTACTCTGTGGGGCAGCACAATTCAAATTAGATGGAATGATGCGAGCCTAGCACCTAAGGGTGCGAGGAAGTATTGATCCTAGACGTGAACCCTCTGAGGTCTGAGGTCTGGTTTTGCAGACGCTGCCTCCAGATGAGAATGTCAGCTGCTTCAGGGTCAGCCCTTGTGTTCTATGACTGCTGCTGCCACTAACTATACCATGTTGCTGCTCCAACCCTCCTGCCTCTTTCTAGAAAAAAATTTGATTTCATATTAGGGTATAGCCTAACATAACAAATTATGTTATGTCAGTTTTAGGTGAAGAGCAAAGGGACTCAGCCATACATATACACGTGTCCATTCTCCCTCAAACCCCACTCCCTTTCAGGCTGGGCATAACATTGAGCAGAGTTCCTTGTCCTATACAGTAGATCCTTGTTAGCTATCCATTTTAAACATGGCAGTGGGTACATGTCCATCCCCAACTCCCTAACTAGCCCTTTCTCCCACCCTTCCCCCCATCAACCATAAGTTTGTTCTCTAAGTATGTGAGTGTCTTTCTGTTTTGTAAGTTCATTTGTATTTCTTTTTATATTCCACATATAAGGGATGTCATACGATATTTCTCCTTCTCTGTCTGACTTACTTCACTCAATATGACAATCTCTATGTCCATCCAAGTTGCTACAAATGGCATTAATTCATTCATTTTAATGGTTGCGTAATCCGCCATTCTATATATGTACCATATTTTCTTTATCTATTCTTCTGTCAATGGACATTTGCTCTGGACAGGCTGCTTTCAAATCTTGGCCATGGTAAACACTGCTGCAATGAACACTGGTCCACCCTACCAGCCTCTTGATGGCTAGAGATTGGTCAACTCCACCACGAGAATTTCTCCAGGCTTCCCTCATGTCTAGGCTTGCTTCTACCTGGCTGGTTCAATTGTGGGAAGGAGAGGTTCTTCTGTTCATAGTCAGAAGACCATTTCATGAACATTTTCCAAAATAACTGGCTCAGGTCAGTTCAGCTGCTCACTTGTGTCCAACTCTTTGCAACCCCACGGACTGCAGCACACCAAGCTTCCCTGTCCATCACCAACTCCCAGAGCTTGCTCAAACTCATCTCCATTGAGTTGGTGATACCACCCAACCATCTCATCTTCTATCATCTCCTTCTCCTCCTGCTTTCAATCTTTCTCAGAATTAGGGTCTTTTGTAATGAGTTGGCTCCTTGCATTATGGAACCAAAGTATTGGAGTTTCAGCTTCAGCATCAGTCCTTACAATGAATATTCAGGACTGATTTCTTTTAGGATTGACTGATTTGATCTCTTTGCTGTCCAAGGGACTCTCCAGAGTCTTCTGGAACACCACAGTTCAAAAGCATCAGTTCTTTGGAGCTCAGCTTTCTTTATGGTCCAACTCTCACATCCATACACGACTGCTGGAAAAACCATAGCTTTGACTAGACGGACCTTTGTTGGCAAAGTAATGTCTCTGGTTTTCAATATACTGTCTAGGTAAATAAAAAATAATTGGCTACAAGACCTACAAGACCGTCTAGAATTAACACCCCCAAAAGATGTTCTTTTCATTATAGGGGACTGGAATGCAAAAGTAAGAAGTCAAGAAACACCTGGAGTAACAGGCAAATTTTACCTGGAGTACGGAATGAAGCAGGGCAAAGGCTAATAGAGTTCTGCCAAGAAACACACTGGTCATAGCAAACACCCTCTTCCAACAATACAAGAAAAGACTCTACACATGGACATCACCAGATGGTCGACACTGAAATCAGATTGACTATATTCCTTGCAGACAAAGATGGAGAAGCTCTATATAGTCAGCAAAAACAAGACTGGGTGATGACTATGGCTCGGATTGTGAACTCCTTATTACCAAATTCAGACTGAAATTGAAGAAAGTGGAGAAAACCATTGTATCATTCAGTTATGACCTAAATCAAACCCCTTATGATTATACAGTGGGAGTGAGAAATAGACTTAAGGGACTAGATCTGATAGAGCGCCTGATGAACTATGGATGGAGGTCCGTGACATTGTACAGGAGACAGGGATCAAGACCAAGCAAAACAGCTGTCTGGGGAGGCCTTACAAATAGCTGTGAAAAGAAGGAAAGTGAAAAGCAAAGGACTAAGGGAAAGATATAACCATCTGAATGCAGAGTTCCAAAGAATAGCAAGAAGAGATAAGAAGGCCTTCCTCAGTGATCAATGCAAAGAAATAGAGGAAATCAATAGAGTGGGAAAGACTAGAGAGCTCTTCAAGAAAATCAGAGATACCAAGGGAACATTTCATGCAAAGATGGGCTCAATAAAGGACAGAAATGGTAGGGACCTAATAGAAGCAGAAGATATTAAGAAGAGGTGGCAAGATACACAGAAAAACTGTACAAAAAGATCTTCATGACCCAGATAACCACGATGGTGTGATCACTCACCTAGAGCCAGACATCTTAGAGTGCAAAGTCAAGTGGGCCTTAGGAAGCATCACTACGAACAAAGCTAGTGGAGGTGATGGAATTCTAGTTGAGCTATTTCAAATCCTGAAAGATGATGCTGTGAAAGTGCTGCATTCAATGTGCCAGCAAATTTGGAAAACTCAGCAGTGGCCACAGGACTGGAAAAGGTCAGTTTTCATTCCAATCCCAAAGAAAGGCAATGCCAAAGAATGCTCAAACTACAGCACAATTGCACTCATCTCACACGCTGGTAAAGTAATGCTCAAAATTCTCCGAGTCAAGCTTTAGCAATACTTGAAGCACGAACTTCCAGATGTTCAAGCTGGTTTTAGAAAAGGCAGAGGAACCAGAGATCAAATTGCCAACATCCGCTGCATCATCGAAACAGCAAGAGAGTTCCAGAAAAAAAAACCCCATCTATTTCTGCTTTATTGACTATGCCAAAGCCTTCGACTGTGTGGACCACAATAAACTGTGGAAATTTTTGAAAGAGATGGGAATACCAGACCATCTGTCCTGCCTCTTGAGAAATCTGTATGCAGGTCAGGAACAACAGTTAGAACTGGACATGGAACAACAGACTGGTTCCAAATAGGAAAAGGAGTACGTCAAGGCTGTATATTGTCACCCTGCTTATTTAACTTATATGCAGAGTACATCATGAGAAACACTGGGCTGGAGGAAGCACAAGCTAGAATCAAGATTGCTGGGAGAAATATCAATGACCTCAGACATGCAGATGACACCATCCTTATGGCAGAAAGTGAAGAAGAATTAAAGAACCTCTTGATGAAAGTGAAAGAGGAGAGTGAAAAAGTTGGCTTAAAGCTCAACATTCAGAAAACGAAGATCATGGCATCTGGTCCTGTCACTTCATGAGAAATAGATGGGGAAACAGTGGAAACAGTGGCTGACTTTATTTTTGGGGCTCCAAAATCACTGCAGATGGTGATTGCAGCAATGAAATTAAAAGATGCTTACTCCTTGGAAGGAAAGATATTACCAACTTAGATAGCATATTCAAAAGCAGAGACATTACTTTGCCAACAAAGGTCTGTCTAATTAAGGCTACGGTTTTTCCTGTGGTTGTGTATGGATGTGAGAGTTGGACTACAAAGAAAGCTGAGCACTGAAGAATTGATGCTTTTGAACTGTGGTTTGGAGAAGACTCTTGAGAGAACCTTGGACTGAAAGGAGATCCAACCAGTCCATCCTAAAGGAGATCAGTCCTGGGTGTTTTTGGAAGGACTGATGTTGAAGCTGAAATTCCAATACTTTGGCACCTCATCTGAAGAGATGACTCATGAAAAGACCGTGGTGCTGGGAAAGATTGAAGGCAGGAGGAGAAGGGCACGACAGAGGATGAGATGGCTGGATGGCATCATCGACTCAATGGACATGGGTTCGGGTGGATCCAGGAGTTGGTGATGGACAGGGAGGCCTGGTGTGCTGCGATTCATGGGATCGTAAAGAGTTGGACATGACTGAGTGACTGAACTGAACTGAACTGACAGGGATATTTACCTCTTCAGAGAAAATTCCCACCCAGCCCACCAGATTCTGGTGGAATGTTCCCCTATTTTTATAGCCCATAAGATACTCACAAGCCCCATGGAATGCATTTTCCATTGTCACATTCAGTCTCTTTAGGATCTCCTTGAGCCCACACTCTAAAATGAGAACCATGTGCACTTGACTCTGGGTGTATCCATCAGCCTCTAAGGACCCCCAGTCTCCGGTCTGTGTCCACTAGGAGCTAGTGATTAGGGTGTCCAATGTGACTTAGGAAATAATTCTGGTTTAACTGGGATTCATGGTCCTGTGCTATATTCATTGGCCAAGCTGAAAGGTTTCAGTCTCCTTTTAAATACTAGACTCTGTTCATGCACTTGCTTATAACTAAACAATTCTTTAGTGTTGCTTTTTACAGAAGGCTTATTTTTTCCTTAGGGCATTGCATTTTATATTCAATGCATCACACAATCTATTTTGAGAAATGATTTTCAAAATTTTTTCTATAACATAAGTTCTATAAAATATTCAAACAAAAGTACTTAGCAAGTACTACAAGAATTTAGTACTTACTCCCTTCCTTCTCCTAGCAAATGCTACTCCCTGGTATTAACTAACTTTAGCTTGGTGTATATCTTTTTAAACTTTTTCCTACAGCTATAGTTTCATATTACCAATTAAAGAGTATATATACATATATAGCCTATTTCATAAAACATTTTTCAGTCTCCTTGAGCATTTTAAACATCCTTATTTTAAACACTTGCATAATATTCTGATAAGTGGACATATCATATTTAGCCATTTACCAAGTGTCAGTAAATTGGTCATTTCCAATTTTTCATGATAAATAATGCTATGATCAACATCTTCATGCAATTTTTTTTCATTTAAGATAATTTACTTTGGTTCAATTCCTATAAGTGGAATTACTTAGTAAAAGAGTATGAACAAGCTAAAGAAGCAATTTATAATTTAATGGAGGAAAGTAAGAAAAACATATAGCCAAGCAATGCATTTGGTTAAATAAATGGTATTTTGTCTGTATAATTAAATATGATGAAGTCATTAAAAAGTATGTTGCAGAAGAACATTTAATATCA
Organism: Ovis aries; assembly: GCF_016772045.2. NCBI lineage: Eukaryota > Metazoa > Chordata > Mammalia > Artiodactyla > Bovidae > Ovis > Ovis aries. The sequence goes on from NC_056068.1 coordinate 38,595,440, forward strand.
TGGCAAGATTTCCATGATATATTAACCAATTTGCAAAACAAATTACAGAACTTTCTATGTAATTTGTATGAGAACATTTTAATAATCAAAATATATCTGAATAGAATTTATATGAGAATACCAAGGCACAAGAATACCACTTCAGCAATTCTTGCCTTGAGAACCCCATGAATGGTATCAAAGGTAAAAAGATATGACACTGAAAAGAAATCCCTAGACCAGTAGTTACCTAATATGCTACTGGAGAAGAGTGGAGAAATAGCTCCCGAAGGGATGAAGAGGCTGAGCCAAAGTGGAAACAATACCCAGTTGTGGATGTGTCTGGTGGTGAAAGTAAAGTCTGATGCTTTAAAGAATAATATTGCATAGGAAACTGGAATATTAGATCCATGAATCAAGGTAAACTGGAAGTGGTCAAACAAGAGATGGCAAGAGTGAACATCGACATTTAAGGAATCAGTCCACTAAAATGCACCAGAATGGGCGAATTTAATTCAGATGAACATTATATCTACTAGTATGGGCAAGAATCCCTTAGAACAAATGGGGTAGCCCTCATAGTCAACAAAAGAGTCTGAAGTGCAGTACTTGGTTACAATCTCAAAAATGACAATGGTTTCTGTTCATTTCCTAGGAAAACCATTCAATATCACAATAATCCAAGTCTACACCCCAACCACTAATGCCAAAAAGCTGAAGTTGAATGGTTCTATGAAGACCTACAAGACCTTCTAGAACTAACACTAAAAAAGGATGTCCTTTTCATCATAGGGGACTGGAATGAAAAAGTAGGAAGTCAAGAGTTGCCTGGAGTAACAGGCAAGTTTGGCCTTGGAATACAAAATGAAGCAGGGCAAAGTCTTGCCAAGAGAACACACTGGTCATAGCAAACACCCTCTTCCAACAACAAAAGAGATGACTCTACACATGGACATCACCAGATGGTCAATACTGAAATCAGATTGATTATATTCTCTGCAGCTGAACATAGAGAAGTTGTATACAGTCAGCAAATATAAGACTGGGAGCTGACTGTGGCTCAGATCATGAACACCTTAATGACAAATTCAGAATTAAAATGAAAGTAGGGAAAACCTCTAAACCATTCAGGTATGACCTAAATCAAATCCCTTATGATTATGCAGAGGAAGTGACAAATAGATTCAAAGGATTAGACCTGATAGACAGAATGCCTGAAGAGCAATAGCTGCTGCTGCTGCTAATTCGCTTCAGTCATGACCAACTCTGTACAACCCCATAGATGGCAGCCCACCAGGCTCCTCTGTCCCTGGGATCCTCCAGGCAAGAACACTGGAGTGGGTTGCCATTTCTTCTCCTAGGAAGAACTATAGATGGAAGTTCATAACATTGTACAGGAGATGGTGATCAAAACCAACCCCAAGAAGAAGAAATGTAAGAAGGAAAAATGGTTCTCTGAGGAGGCCTTAAAAATAGCTGAGAAAAGAAGAGAAGTGAAAGGCAAAAGAGAAAAGGAAAGATATATCCATCTGAATGCAGAGTTACAAAGACTAGCAAGGAGAGATAAGAAAGCCTTCCCAAGTGATCAATGCAAAGAAATAGAGGAAAACAATAAAATGGGAAAGACTAGAGATCACTTTAAGAAAATCAGAGATACCAAGGGAACATTTCATGCAAAGATGGGCTCAATAAAGGACAGAAATGGTAGGGACCTAACAGAAACAGAAGATATTAAGAAGAGGTGGCAAGAATACACAGAAGAACTAGAACTATACAAAAAGATCTTCATGACCCAGATAACCACGATGGTGTGATCACTCACCTAGAGCCAGACATCTTAGAGTGCAAAGTCAAGTGGGCCTTAGGAAGCATCACTATGAACAAAGCTAGTGGAGGTGATGGAATCCACTTGAGCTATTTCAAATCTTAAAAGATGATGCTGTGCAAGTGTTGCACTCAATATGCCAGCAAATTTGGAAAACTCAGCAGTGGCCACAGGACTGGAAAATGTCAGTTTTCATTCCAATACCAAAGGAAGGCAATGCCAAAAATGTTCAAACCACCACACAATTGCATTCATTTCAGACACTACCAAAGTAATGCTCAAAATTCTTCAAGTTAGACTTCAACAGTATGTGAACTGAGAACTTCCTGATGTTCAAGCTGGATTTAGAAAAGGCAGCAGAACCAGAGATCAAATTGCCAACATTCACTGTATCATAGAAAAAGCAAGAGAATTCTAGAAAAACATCTACTTCTGCTTCACTGACTACACTAAAGCCTTTGGCTGTGTGGATCACAACAAACTGAAAAATTCTGAAAGAGATGGGAATACCAGACCACCTTACCTGCCTCCTGAGAAACCTGCATGCAGGTCAAGAAGCCAACAGTTAGAACTGGACATGAAACAATTGACTGGTTCCAAATTAGGAAAGGAGTATGTCATAGCTGTTTATTGTCACCCTGCTTATGTAACTTATATGCTGAGTACATCATGCAAAATACTGGGCTGAAAGAAGAACAAGCAGGAATCAATATTGTTGGGAGACATATCCATAACCACAGATACGCAGATGGCACCACCCTTATGGTAGAAAGCAAAAAGGAACCAAAGAGCCTCTTGATGAAGGTGACAGAAGAGAGTGAAAAAGCTGGGGAAACGATGAAAACAGTGACAGACTTTATTTTCTTGGGCTCCAAAATCACTGCAGATGGTGACTGCAGCCATGAAATTAAAAGACACTTGCTACTGGAAGAAAAGCTATGACCTAGCAGCGTATTAAAAGGCAGAGCCATTACTTTGCCAACAAAGGTTCATCTAGTCAAACCTATGACTAGACATGTATGGATGTGAGAGTTGGAGCATAAAGAAGGCTGAGCACTGAAGAACTTGATGCTCTTGAACTGTGGTGTTGGGGAAAACTCTTGGGAGTCTCCTGGACTGCAAGGAGATCCAACCAGTAAATCCTAAAGGAAATCAGTCCCGAATACTCATGGGAAGGACAGATGCTGAAGCTGAAGCTCCAATACCTTGAACACCTGACATGAAGAGTAGACTCATTAGAAAAGACCCTGATGCTGGGAAAGATTGAAGGCAGGAGTAGAAGGGGACGACAGAGGATGAGATGGTTGGATGGCATCACCAGTTGATGGCGAAGGACAGGGAAGCCTGGCATGCTGCCATCCTTGGGGCTGCAAAGAGCTGGACGTGACTGAGTGACTGAACAACAACAACCAGTTCTCAAGAATAGACGAGACAATCTTGAAGAACAAAATTGGAAGGTTCATGTGACCAAAAATGAAGACTTATGGTAAAGCCACTGTGATTAAGGTGGTATAGAACTGATGAAAGAATTAAAAAAAAAACAAACACAGAACAAAGGTCATATACTTTTTGTGAAAGTACAAGATAGTAAAAACTGTTTAGACTTTGCAGGTCACGTGATCTCTCACAACAACCCAAACCTGCTGTTGTAGCCTGAAAATAGCCAATAGACGGGTTATGGCTGCCTTACAACAGAACTTCATTTACAAAAAGAGGCAGCTGGTCTGAGTTTATCTATCTCTTGTCAGAGAATTCAGAAATAGAGCTGTGTGTGTTCATGTCACTTTTGACAAAGCTGGTACTGAAATGCAGTGGGAAAGGATAGTTTTTTAAAAATAAATTATATACATCCACTTGGCTCCCATATTGAAAAAGTGAGATTTGATTCTTACCTCACATAATATATAAATTCCATCTCAATTATAGACATGAATGTGAAAAATCAAATGATAAAGCTTCCAGAAAATAATATAGGAGAATATATTCATGACCTTATGGTAGAAAAAGTTTTCTTAGATAAGACACAGAAAGCATTAACCATAAAAGAAATGAAAAAAGACTAGTATACTGGGCTATATTAAAATCATGAACTTTTTCTTCATCAAAAGGTGTTGGAAAACTACATGTAAGTGAAAGGGAGTTTATATTCATAAACTATTTAAAAATAACTACAAATCAATTTTCTTAAAAATAGAAAGAAAATCAACCCAGCAGTAAAATAGGCAAGAGACACAGACAGTTGACAAAAAGAGAATATCCAAATAGTCAATCAATATCTAAAAAGATGTTTTCTGGTGGTCCAGTGGTTAAGACTCTATGTCTCCAATGCAGGGGCCTCAGGTTTGATCCCTGGTCAGGGAACAAAAATCCCACATGCCATGTGGCACTGACAAAAGATTAAGAGAATTTTTTTTAATAAAGTAAAAAGATGTTAAACTTTATTATCCATCAGGGAAATGCAAATTTAAAAGATAATGATGTAGAACATCAAGAGTTCATCCCTAACTGGTGATGCGGAATAACTGCTGATACTCTCAAACTCTGCTGAGCAATAAATGGTACAAACCCCTAGAAAGATCTAATAAAGTTGAATGTATTCGTACCTATGACCCAGAAATTCCACTCCTAGGTTTGTACCTAAAAGAGATGCTTATGCATGTGCATCAAAAAGATATGCACAAGGATGTTCACAGTCACATTATTCATAATAGCCTCAAAGTGGAAACAATTCAAATGTCCCTAAATATTAGAATAAAGAATTCATACAATGCAAACTACACAACAATACTATTCCAGTGAATGAATTCTATTTCTCACAATGATTTCCACATTCATAATTTGCATAAAAGAAGCCAGATACTAAAGATTAAAAACAGGCAAAACCAACTCATGGACATAAAAGTTGGGATATTGAGAGAGTAGTCAGTAATTGGGGGTATGCATGAGAGGGAGTTTGGGTTCCTTGTAATATTCTATTTATTGCTCTTGGGGGCAGTTACCTGGATTATTCATTCTGTGATAAACGTAAGATTTATGTTTATGACAGATATGTTTCTGTATATATGTCATACTTTAATTTTTTTGAAAGTTTATTAAAAATATATCTAAGTAGAAACAGAATTGAGGCAATTGCCATCGATGGACAGTGAGGCCTGGTGTGCTGCCGATCATGGGGTCACAAAGAGTCAGACATGACTGAACTGAAATGAAAACTGACAAGTCAAGAGATGAAGGTAAAAGTGTATTTTTGTCTTTAGCAGCACTGTCCAATACAAGTTTCTATGAAAATGGAAATGTTCTATTTCTGCTCTGTCCAGCATGAGTACATGTGACAACTGAGTATTTGAAAACAGCTAGTGAGATTAAGAACCTAAATTTTTATATTTATGTAGTTTTAATTAATTTTAATTAAAAGAGTTATATGTGATTAGTAGTCAGCATACTGGACAGCTTTGGTGCTAGTGGTAAAGAACCTGCCTGCCAATTCAGGAGACGCAAGAGACTTGGGTTCAATTCCTGGGTCAGGAAGATTCCCTGGAGAAGGAAATGGCAACCCACTCCAGTATTCTTGCCAGAAAACCCCGTGGACAGAGGAGCCTGGCAGGCTACAGTCCATGGGGTTGCAAAGTCAGACATGACTGAGCACACGTGTGTGCACACACACACACACATGCTGGACATCACAGAACATGAGTCATGGAGGTGACAACCACAGGAAGCAGAATCCACCAAAACACGTTCTTTCTGGAAAGTGGCACAGTATGAAGAGGCTGAGGTGGAGCCAAGTTGCTTTTTATCCTAAACTTTTCTGTACCATTTGATGTGTAACTATCTGTATGTATTACTTAGAAATTAAGATTTAATTTTCACAAAGAGAGAAAGCTTGAAGGACATACTTAAAACTGCTAAAAAATGGTTTCTCTTTGGGTGGTGGAATTTATGGTGACTTTTCTACATTTCAAAAAAATTCTCCATTTTCTAAAATGCTTACCATAAGCACACATGAAAAAAAGAACAAGTTAATAAATCAAAAGTTAAAACTAAATACTGACAACAAATCAGAAAATTCTTTAGGGGCCTATTTATATTTGTACTATTAAGGCAATAATGTGTGTAATGAGAATTTATGGCAGGTTGTATTTTTTCTTTTCAACGTTTAATATCTAAACATGCTGGCTAAGCAGCAGTTTCACATAAAGCATGTCAGATTTCTGCTGCTCTCTACTTCTTCATAAGGTACACAGATGGTTGAACTGGGGCTGAATCAACAATGTAGACTTCAGTATGGCCCACCCTCAGAATATGACTTGAGTATGTATCTTAGGAGGAACAGCTTTGTTTTCCTGCTGCACTGTCTTACAGCTCAGTATCAAGGACTTCTAAAGCCTAGATTAACATGTTTGGGGTAAAGATCACTATCGGTTTCTAACTGTGTGACCCTCCCTGTCTAGATGCTCTGTAGGTCCCCCAAACCCAGCATGCCCAAACCAATTGCATCCCTCTTTCACACCCAAGCTTACATTGTTCATAGATGCAGTCTCATTGTACTTCCTTTGTGGACCCCCCCAAGCAGCCAAACTAGAAACCTGGAAGTCTGCATTCAGCTTCCAGCACCTGCATTCCCATCCAGGACCTTGTGCTCCAGGCTGTCCAAACCATTCGTTCTCCCCTGCTCATCCCTGTTTTGTGCACTTCTGCTTTTGCACATGGTGTTTCTTAGCTAGAATATCTTTCTTCCTTTTTTTTTTTTTTTGCTTTTAACCTATCATCCTTCGAGGTGTCTTTTCCTCTTAAAATCCTTGTATGTTAGACATAAGAGTATATGATACAGGTCCACAATCCTAAGTGAAACTGCTCAACCTTTAGCACCCACTCAAAGGACAGTCATATGACCTGTCCTCTAGTCACAGCTGTTGGGACAGGGGTGGGTAAATGTTATCAGGCTGAGTACTCAACCAAGGGAGACCTACTCATAAGCTCACCTACAATCTATTGCAAAATTTAAATTAGGAAATGGGTGACTCTTTTGGCATGTGAATTATACCTCAATAAAGCTATTTTTAAAATTAAATAGAAGACCTCCCTGATGGGCCAGTGGTGAAGAATCCGCCTGCCAGTGCATGGGACTTGGGTTCAATCCGTGGTCTGGGATGATTCCACATGCTGGAGAGTAACTAGGCCTGTGGGCCACAAATACATGCTCTCAAGCCCAAGCTCTGCAACAAGAGAAGATACCACAATGAGAAATTCAAGCACCACAACCAGACAGCAGCCCTGCTCACTGCAACTAAAGAAAGTCCTCTAGCAACACAGACCCAGTGCAGCCAAAAATAATAAGTCAAAAAATTAAATAGCAACTGAAATACTGAAGCATCTGCTAGTGAGAATGGAGACTGAAAGCCTGGAAGCAGATTTGGGCGCTAAGGAACCATTCTGACTGCACAGGCCAGAAAGAGTTCTGATGAAGCAGAATCCCGACTAAAGGAAGGCAGCCAGGAGTGAGAAGGGGAGATGCTAAGAGAGAGGCCACAAGACTCCAGGAGAGAGGGCGACAGCAGCATAGAGGAGCCTCAAGTACCCACAATTTTCCGTTCACAGTCACGGTTCCTGGGTTTCCAAGGAGAGAGGATGGTGGTTAGTAACTGCCTCCTTTTATGATGAAGTAATTTGACCTGAAATTAAAGGAAGTTGGTGAGAACAACTTACCATGTTACACAAATTGAGCTCAGCTCTCTATCCTGTGTGCTCTCACAGCCTTTTTTTTTTTTTCAATTAAAAAATGTTTTAAAACTTTTATTTTGTATTTGGATTTAGCTGATTAACAATGCTGTGATAGTTTCAGGTAAGCAGTGAAGAGACTCAGCCAAACATACGCATGTATCCATTCTCCCCCAAACTCCCCTCCCATCCAGGCTGCCACCTAACACTGAGCAGAGTTCCCTGTGCTGTACAGTAGGATTTTGCTGGTTATCCATTTTTAATATAGCAGAGTGTACATGTCCATCCCAAACTCCCTATCCCTTCCCTACTTCCTTCCCCTAGGCAACTGTAAGTTTGTTCTCTGAGTCTTCTCACAGCCTTTTGATGTTGCAGTTTTTTAAATGTGCTTATGGAAAATGTACTTTCGTTGGAAAGAATGTGGCTCTGAAGTCAGACAGTACTGGATTTTAACCTTGACTCATCACTTTACAAACTCTGAAACCTTGGGCATATGATTTTTCTTTAGGTCTTAATCCTCTCATCTGTGAAATTGGAAGAACCCTGATTATGAAGATTTATTAAGATAATATAGGAAACACGGATAACAGTGCCCAGATCCTAAAAGGCATTCAATAAACGTCAACTTAATTCCTTTCCCCTAGCTCCCTCACTGGCTGGTGAGCTGGTAGCTGAGACTGTGTCTTGTTCCCTTGGGCTGCTACCCTGGCATCCAGCACATTTCCTGATAGATAGAAATATTCACCATATAGTTTTTTATTTGATAGTTAAATCCATACAAGTACATGTTCCATCTTGGTAGGACTGCCATATTTATCAAATAACAATACAGGATTCCCAGCTAAGTTTGAATTTCTACAAGCAAATAATTTTCACAGTACATATTTCCACCAAAAATTATTTGTTGCTTATCTGAAAATCAAATTTAACTGAACTTCCTATATTTTCTCTGGCAACTCTACATTCTGGCTATCAATCAACACTTTCTGTTGATAGGTATCAGGCATTTATTTCTCCAAACTCACCTTTCTTTTTTTCTCAGAAGAAAAAGGAATTAGATAACTATAATACAGTGGAAACAGTGTCAGACTATTTTGGGGGGCTCCAAAATCACTGCAGATGGTGACTTCAGCCATGAAATTAAAAGATGCTTACTCCTTGGAAGAAAAGTTATGACCAACCTAGATAGCATATTTAAAAGCAGAGACATTACTTTGCCGACTAAGGTCCACCTAGTCAAGGCTATGGTTTTTCCAGTAGTCGTGTATGGATGTGAGAGTTGGACTGTGAAGAAGGCTGAGCGCTGAAGAATTGATGCTTTTGAACTGTGGTGTTGGAAAAGACTCTTGAGAGTCCCTTGGACTGCAAGGAGATCCAACCAGTCCATTCTGAAGGAGATCAGCCCTGGGATTTCTTTGGAAGGAATGATGCTAAAGCTGAAACTCCAGTACTTTGGCCACCTCATGAGAAGAGTTGACTCATTGGAAAAGAGTCTGATGCTGGGAGGGATTGGGGGCAGGAGGAGAAGGGGACGACCGAGGATGAGATGGCTGGATGGCATCACTGACTCAATGGACATGAATCTGAGTGAACTCCGGGAGTTGGTGCTGGACAGGGAGGCCTGGCGTGCTGCGATTCATGGGGTCGCAAAGAGTCGGACACAACTGGGCGACTGAACTGAACTGAACACCTTTTCTAACTATATGATTCCCATTAGTGAGTCCTTGGAGATAGGAGAAAATTTGGACATTATCATGTGTGTGGACCACACAAAGCAACCTGTCCTGGAGAATCCTGATTTACCCTGCATCCTGCGGTAATGAAATAACAGGTGGTAGCTCCCCTTTCATTCTCACAGGTGACCCAGCGTGGAGGATATGATATGACATGGTCTCCTGTGTGCCAGGTACGGCACCTGGCCGTCAGCCCATGTTGTCTGAAAGCAGCAGGCTCTGAAACCTGCTGCGTAAAGCGTTGCACCCAGGCCTCTCGCCCTATCATGCTTCTCTACCATTTCACCCATAAGGAAGCCAGGGCCCAGGGACTGACACACCTTGTTGGCAGGGACTAGCCCTGTCCAGTTTGCCACTGCCCCTGTGTTATAGGACAGGTACCACCCCTTTGTTCAGGCTTGTTTGTCTCTTTCCTTCACTCTGTCCTTGCCTCCCATTTTCTCTGCATTTCTATATTGTACATGTCCCACTTTTTCTCTCCCTGGACTGTGTCATCAGCCTTCTCTTAAGCTCAACCCTGCCATTTATTGATTAGCTCTTGACACCACTGGACTCCCCACTCAAATACCTCTCCTACCATGCTAAGACCAGCCAATCATTGGCCGATGTCTGAGAAAACCACTTTACATGCATCGCTTTGTTTAATCTTCACCAGAACCTGCAGGAGGCACCGTCCCCCTCCCCACTGCTCAAGGTCAGGTTCAGTCCCAAATCTGCGCTTTTGACTACAACAGGCAGCATGGCCCTGTGTTTCCAGTGTGGAGTACACCCCTGGTGCTGTGCTATTTCTCTGTGCGAATGTGAATTCTGTAAGTGCAACTCCGTGGGTACACTTGAAGGGAGTGGCAGATGCAGAGGCGGGGGTCAGAGTGAATAACAATAATAGCTGTCCACACTGAGCTGTGACAACTGTTCTCAGAGCCTTCATGCACGACCTCACTTAACTCTCTCAGCCACCCTGTGAGATAAACAGCGTCATGCTGCTTGTTTCATGCAAGAGGACACAGGACTCAGGGTTACCAGGCTCAGCTCTTTTGTCACTACGGCCTAGGTAGTTTCTAAGGCGCTGCATGGGATGCTCCATATGATGTTGCTTTTTAAAAATATTTATTTACCTTATTTATTTGGCTGCCTTGGGTCTTAGCTGTGGCATGCAGGATCTTTCATTATAGTGTGCAGACTCCCTAGTTGCGGCACGTGAGGTCAGTAGTTGCATCACAGGGGCTTAGTTGTTCCGGGACATGTGGGATCTTATTTCCCTGACTAGGGATCGAACCGGTGTTTCCTGCATTGCAAGGTGGATTCTTTATTACTGGACTACCAGGGAAGTCCCCAGATGATGTTGTTTTGGGAACATGCCCCGTGGGCAAGGAGGAAAGATCACTGCAGGTGAAAATGGGAAGGATCGTGATAAGAACACTTGGAAATGTTCCTTCAAGACAGCTCTAGGCCTGGAAAGACTCCTGGGAGGGGTGCCTCGGCAGATGTGCACCTCACTTATCAGAGGATCTGTCCCCCAACCTAACGCCATCACAGACTGTCCACTTGTTCACTTCCCACCCCGCCTCCCCAACTTTGTAAATATTCAGAACAGGTGGACCTAAATAAGAACAAATGCTATTTAATTTGAACCTGAACTTCTGCCTCACAGACCAATGCTTTAGTCAGTCCATGAGGAAAAACAATTATCACACTCCAGCTAGCACAGGCCCTGGCTTATGAAGAACATCAGTGCCACAATAGTCTATTGGCAAAGAGATGGGAGGTTTGAAAAAAATCAATTTTGTTAAAAATAAACAAACAATAATTCTACCTTCCTGATGAGAGAACATTCATTTCCAAGGCAAATGAATAATGGTGTGACATTTTACTCCCCAGAAATGATTCCAGAGTCATCTTAACAATGTGTTACCTAAGACCAGATGTCCTGGCATGGTGTTCATCATGTCATGATGACATGCCCCTTTGGTCTGTCTCTGTCAACCTTTCCTCTCTTATTACCTGCCTCTTGCTTGTAGGAACCTTGGCTCCAGCAGCGATTAGCCACATTCCAGGGTCCACTTTCCTGATCATTCTTCAAGAATCAGTACAGCTGCCACAGTGTCCACAAGACCTTCCAGACCCTTCTTCAGTGCTCTCCTGGGATCTAGGGCGTCATTCCCCCAACACTGCAGGCATCACATTAATGAAATAGTTTTGCTTCTCTATGCTGTCTTAGTCCGTTTAGGTTGCTATAGCAAAACTATCATAAACTGGGTGACTTACACCAACAAACATTTATTTCTCATAGTTCTGAAGGCTGAGAAGTCCCAGATGGAGGCGCTGACAGATTCAGTGTCTCATGAAGGCAGGCTTCCTTATAGGTGGCTGTCCTTTTGCTGCGACTTCACATGGCAGAAGGAGCAAAAGAGAGCTTTCTGGGGGCTCTTTTACAAGGACACTACTCCCATTCTGCCCTTATGACCTAATCACCTCCCAAAGGACCCATCTCTCATCACCGTCCCCTTGGGCATTATGTTTTCAGCATACAAATTCGGAGGGACCACACAACACTCAGACTAACATTTAGGGAGCATTACAGAGTGCCAGGATGATGCTGAAAGAGCTTTTGCATATATCAGAACACTTAGTCTTCACAATAATCTCAGGAAGTGGGTATAATCTTTATATCCCCATCTTACAAATAAGACAATTGGGGCACAAAGAAGGAAAGCAAGTATATCAAGGTCAATAGCATGTAAATGATGGAACCAGACTTCAACCAAGAGGCCTGACTCCGGAGTCTGCATACCCAACATTATCCTCTATTTTCTGTCTCTTTGATAAACCAATTAGACCCAGGGCCAATAGAAAGTGCTTAATAAATGTAAAATTAAATCAACAAAGGAATGAACCCTATTTCTTGGTTCCCTAGTGGTCCTGGGCTGCTGATGTGTAACATCTATTTCTCTGACATGGCCACCAGCATTCCAAGCCCTTGGACTAGAGGCAGAGAAGAGAGTCAGTGGCTTCTGGGCTCAGTTCCGAGGAAGGCGGCCTTTCCTGGTGCGTGGGCAGATCCTAGTTTGGCATGGATGCCCCTTGATCTTTAAAAGAATGTCTGCTTCCACTGAAACAGGTAAATTGCTTCAGGGAATGACAGGTTACTCCTTACTCTCAAGATAGAAACTGTTCTTCCATCCCAGAGTGAGTTAGTTGGAAAAAACTGATTTCACGCTTTGCTGAGTCTGATTGTCCTTGAACACAAGTGCATTATCTGCCTGCCTGCGCCGGCTAAGTGCACCGGCTGCTGGGCTGTGGTTCAGGGGGTGCAGCGGGGCCCTTCATAGGTGGAAATCTTGGATTTTGAGGCTGGACTTGCCCCCCAGGAGCTTAGGAAGACCAGAGCCATCCGGCAGGCAGTTTTTCTGAGGATAACAGTACTTGCTTACCCTTGACTCTCCCGTGCCTTCCTTTTTTCCCCTGTTTTTCTCCAGGGGCTGCAGACCTGTTTTCCCAGCTGCTTGCCTTAAGGCCATTCACCCTTGGTTGCTCCCTTGGCCCATCAGCCTTAATATGCCTGCAAGGGCACTTTCCTCCCCAAATCTGCTTTGCTTGTGTTCCCATTAAGGTCACCTTCAGGCAGCCAGTCCCTAAGCCATGAGTTGCCTAGATTCTATCCTCCATTGTATGGATTTCCTGCCCCCCGCCCCTGCCATGTCCCCTTGATGCAGACATGTTAACTTTAATGTGTGGCCCCAGGTTCCCGGCCTCCAGCCCCCAGAAACATGACCCGACATTTGTCCTCGCTGAACAAATGGCCTTGTTGCCTGGAACCTTCCAAAGAAGTGTCGCCGACCCCCTCCAGAGAACAAGCCTATGACAGAGCCCGCCTGGAGTGTGCGTCTGGCCTGGGCTGCAGTGCGTGTGATCAAGGACAGTCAGGCGAGACAGTGAAATCAAATCCAGGCAGCCTAACGGTCAGCCCAGGGTTAAGTGGAGTCGAGGATCCAGCTCAGGTAGGGAGAGGGAAGAAGGGAAGCAGATGGAGGAGGAAAAACAAGCAGAAGTCGTCCAACCCACCCTGGGGAGTGAAGGGGGTGTGGGGGCGGGAGGAGTTCCTCTGACAAAGGAGAGAGCTCTTTCTAATGAATTTGGCATGTGAAAAGGAAAGCTTATTTCAGAGCTTCTTTGGATATCTTTGGATGAGGTTCATGAAAAGATGGCAAAATTCAGCAGAGCCCCTTAATGAATCTGGAATGTGCAAAGGGATGTACAGAGGAGTCCAAGGTTTGTGGGTCGAGAGTGAATAGCCTAAGTGTTTCCAGTGAGAAATTAGTAGGAAATTTGTGGTTTGGGCAGGGACCTGGCAGTGTGGGAGGGGAGGAGAAGGTTCTCGAGACCGAGAGCAGAGAAGATGAGAGCAAGACCTGGAGAGAAACTGGCCAGCAGGAGATTTCCCGAGACAGAGATCTGAGTGATCTAGATGCTGATAAGTAAGACATGATTGGCAGCTGTGATCTCTAATGTGGGGTGCTCAAATCTGTCTGGCACCCCAAACCGTTCAGGAAAGCCTACCCTATAAAAGGTCATGTGTTGATAGTAACCTGGAGAGAAATGGAGAAAATTGAGCTCCATAAATGCTTATCAGGTCAGGATCATGAAATGGAGAAAAGAGATGTCAGAGGAGGTAAGCTACAGAGTAGAGATCAACAATCCCAAATAGGCAAGAACCTGGAGAGAGAAGCTGGATGCTTTGTTTCTCTTCATAAATGGGATGAGGCTGGGGTCATTTGCACTCACTGAAGGATGAAGATGGTTCAGCAGCTTGGAGGACTGGGGATACCCAGCTAGCTAACATCTGCATTAGATTACTGGCCAGAAGAAGAAGATTTAAAGCCAAGAGCACTAGATTTAGCCCCAAAGGAGATTTTTTAAAATTAGGTGTCTGTGGCTACAGGAGTTGCTGGCATTGACCAGCACAGGCCTCAGGCAAAATAGAGAAGAAAGGAGATCCCTAGCAACCCCTCCAGAGAACTGAGCCAGCCCTGTGATGCTCTGTGGTTGGGTTATGACAGTGGGATAAATAGGGTACAAAGATGGGTAAATGTGCTGGTGGTGACGGGTGGGAGGGGTGGAGGGGGATGTAGTGAGAAAGTTCAACCAGCTTTTCTGCATCCGTTCTTGGGGTTGAGCAAGCATGGATTTTACTTTGCTGCCCTCTGGATGATGGAGCCCTCTGCCTGTGTTCTGTATCCCTGGAACTCTCAGGCCCATTGACACAGCCCAGTTCCTGGCAGAATGACTGCCAGTGGAAACCCAGGTACCCATATGCCCCAGCCCCAGTCTGCTACTTCCACACGCAAATCATACTTCCTAGACAGCTCATCTGCCTCGTTTTCCTCTGAACACTCCTTCCTGTGCCTGTTCCTCCAGGACCTGTTGTCGTGGGGCCTGATACACTGTCTTTACTCTGGTTAGGTCTCCGGCTTCCCTCCAAGAGTTGGGCACATGCCACTGGTGCTCCATGAATGCTTATCAGGTCAGGAGCCAAGCTCTCGTACTAGACATCCTGCTACACACACACACACACACACACACACGTGTTCTAACTTCCAGGGTAGTTCCCTTTCCGTAAAAGAGCAAGTCTCTTACAGTTTCACACAAGTGTTAGTCACTCAGTCGTGCCCGACTCTTTGCAACCCCGTGGACTATAGCCCACCAGATTCCTCTGTTCGTGGAACGCTCCAGGCAAGAATACTGGAGTGGGTTGCCATTTGCTTCTCCAGAGGATCTTCTGGATGCATTACAGGCAGATTCTTTACCAGCTGAGTCACCAGGGAAGCCCCAATATTTAAATATACAAGTTAAAATTCCAACATGGGAGAACCAGGGGACCTTGCTGTGTGTTGCTGAGACCTCACAGTGCTATTACCTGACCCTACAGCTTTGCATGGATGGAAACCAGAGAGCCAGCTGGCTCCACCACAGTGGATGGCGTAGCTGTCTCTAAGGTGGAAGCTGTTCCTTCCAGGGGCTGCTGAGAAGCCGACCTTCTTTTTGCCTTCTCTTCTCCATCATCTTCCTCTCTTCCTGCCCCTCTTCTTCTCGCATCAGATCATTATTTATTCACATTTGCTACAACATCACTCAGGCACTGTATTAGGCTCTTATCTCGAATCATCCTCATCACCACCCTCTGATATGGGTACCAGTATCCCCACCTTTATAGAGGTTAAGAAACTTGTTCAAGCCCAGAGCTAGAGAGCAGCCATTCTCTTTGCTTGCATGTTTGTAATTTTTTTTATGTGAACCATTTTTAAAGTCTTTATTGAATTTGTTACAATATTGCTTCTGCTTTATGTTTTGGCATTTTGGCCAGGAGGCATGCAGAATCCTTAGCTCCCCAACCAAGGATCAAACCTGCATCCCCTGCATTAGAAGGCAAAGTCTCAACCATGGGACCACCAAGGAAGTTCCCCAGCCATTCTCTCTGGTTACAAAGCCCCTACTCTCCTGAGTTGCCTTTCATTTGGGCCAGGTGCATCTGGCCAGTTGCTTATCTTTATTTCCTCCAGTCTCTCTTACACAAAGCCTTGCTAGCCAGCTGCCTCTTTTGGTCCCCTCCCTTAATTCAGAATCTGTTAGCTCAAGTTTCTTTTATATTTTTGGTGTCACTTATGGAAAACACTGATCACTTTCTACCAGAAAATGTATTATGGTCCTTGACAAATTTGTTTTTCAATTTAAAATAACTGAAATGTATTTTGACCCTTAACAAATAGCTCTTCAAGTTTATATCTGCCTGCACTGCTGAACTCATAGCTGGAAGAGCAGGGACCAAATCAAGTTCATCTGTGTCACTTTCAAAATGCTTTATCCAGAGATGGGCACAAAGGACATTCAGGTGATATTTCTGAGCAAAGGGCAACAGCAGAGTACAGAGTATGGGCTCTATGGACAAACAGTCCTGGGTCTGAGTCTACTGAACCACATCCAGCTCTGTGACCTTGAGCAAGAAGCTCACCTTTCTGAATCTCAGCTTTCAAAATGAAGAGAATGAGAGTCCCCACTGAATGCTATACAAGAAATGCACATAAAGTGGTTAGCACACTAACATCACAGTAAGTGTTAAATAGATGGTGCCTTTTGGTAGTGATGGGGCTGGTGGTGGTGTGATTGATACAAGTCTCTGACCTGTTTCTGACCTTTTACAATCATCCAATGTAGCCACCCAAACCTCCCAGGCCTATTAGTGGCAATTCCTTTTGACCTGATTGTTCCCACCCTGTTGCCACCCTGACTCTATTCCCCAAATGTATTCACTGGTCTCTATATTCAGCCTTCTGATTCCAATTCTGCCTCACCCTGGGCACATGGATTGTGTGTCTGGTTTCCGGTATTTGACTTGTGGACATTCCCTTATGGTCGTGGGCTTGGATGCGTCCTTTGTTTTTTCCCAAAGCTTGGGATCTGACCCTGCCCTAGGTCCAACCAAAGGCCACCTAACCTGCCATCACTCTTCCCATCTCCTGGTCACACTTATCCCATTAAAACAGAGAAAGAAGGAAGGAATAAGGGTGAGTAGGAGGGAGGGAGGGTGGGAGAAGGGAGAAAAGCATGAAAGAGGAAAGGGCTTTAGCTAGACTTCCCTAACTCTTCTCTGGATTTTTTCACTAATGTCTAAACTAGTATTGCTGCTTCTAACCTTATTTTCATCCAATTCACCATCCAGCTGAAATAACAACAGCTAGCAGGTATTAATCATGTATTACATGCAGGACAAGTTCAATTCAAAGCACTTTGTGAACGTTAATTCATTTGATGCTCACTACCAGCAAGTAAACAGAAATGGTAAGTTCATTTTAATGTTGAAGAAGCTTGCATTTGCTTGCCCACCTGCTTGAGCACCTTGACCAAGTACAGCTAGTAAAGAGCTGAGATTCCCGACAGAATGATCACTCAAGATGAACCTGGCTGCTGTCTTTGCATAAGACTGTAACCACATTGAGATGTAGGTGGCCTTTGAGGCAGCCTATTCAGATCTGGCTACAACCTGGGACTGGTGGATTTGGGACAGGAACAATGTTTGTGTGAGAGTATCCTCTACTCCTTTGCACAAATATTTCCCCAAAGAGCAGCTAAAACCTGAGAGGCCCTTAAGTGAGGAGAAATTCAGAAGTCCATCCTGATACACATTCCCAACAGTGGGTCCCCACAGGTCAAGACTCTCACTCACCTTCATGTCTACCTTGTACTCTGACCCAGCACTGTGCCTACCCCAAGGCATGCTATACACACGTGGTATTATTCAGCCTGATCTTTCCAGGTTGTATTGAGAATCTCATGAAATAATATTTAAGTGTCTCATAAAATGCTGTGTCTCAAATAAAATACATTATCATTATTGCTTCTCAAAAAAAATCTGATTATTTGAAAGGCTACTGAACAATTTTCACACCATTGGCAAAGGCAAGGAGGCACAGCCATGCAGAGTTTTTTTTGGAAGGAGTCAAGTTGTGGTTTGAAGGCCTCTTTATGGTCTAAATTCAGCTTTTCTTGCTCAGACTGCATGGAGAAAGTGCAGCCTGGGGGGTCCCCCTCTGCTACCTGTTTGTGGCAGAGCCATTTGGAGCCCACCCTCTGGACTGGGCGCTCATTCCTTGACTTTGGTGGATAAACAAACCTGGGAGACTGAGTAGCCAGTATGGGTGTTTGTTTAGAGCAGTTGAGGAAACATTCCCAGCCCAGAAGACACAGCTGGGATGGCTGTCAGAACAACCCAGGCCCCTGGGAAAAGGCAAGGCTTAGCCCAGCAAACACGGCCTCGGCCTGGCTTGACCTCCAGATGCCACGTGTCACCGCTGGTGGGAAAATAAATAGTCCCCTTGTCTGGAATGTGTGCCCCTTCTCTCGCGGAACATGGGAAACAGCCAGCAGTTGTAGGGAGGGGAAGCCTGTCTGCAAGCTGTCCTTGGAGCAGGAGGACAGGCCGCCTGCTGGCAGAACGGCTATTGTCTCCCCAGGAGGCACGCTCGTCCCTCAGCCTCCCAAGATTCGGGCTCTAGGCTTCCAGATGGGCCAGGGCTGATGTCCACGCTGTTCTGTAAGGTGTGGGTTAAGGGGTAAGACTCTGGACAGGGAAAGACAAACATCATATGATATCACTTACTTACAGAATCTAGAAAAAAAGATATAAAGGAACTTATATACAAAACAGAAATAGACCCACAGGTGGAGAAAGCAAACTTTCTCAAAGGAGAAAGTGGGGAGGAACAAATTAGAAGGCCGGGATTAACAGATACACACTACTGCATTTAAAATAGGCAAGCGATAAGGGCCTACTGTTTAGCACAGAGAACTACTGACGTATTCAGTATATTGTAATAATCTACAATGGAAAAGAATATGGAAAAGAATAAATGTGTATCTGTATAACCAAATCATTTCACTGTACACTTGAAACACTATAAATCAAATGGGGAGAACCCAGGTCAGGGTGATGAAATGCTCACCTTTAGATCCTGCCTGCTGACACTTGTTGCCCGGAGCCCTCAGAGGTGGTGAAAAAAGGCAGAATCAGGCGGGAGTGAGAAAGCTGGCCTGGGTGGCAATGAGTTTGCTAAATAGGCAGTGAGCAGGGTGGTGCTGCTTTCTTACCCACAAGCCGGGCTCCTAAACCTCTGGGAATGTAGGAGGAAGCAAACAGCTTTCATCTTCAGAACTAAGTTTAATTAACTAATAATGACTTCTAGGAGTCTTTATATTACAAATTGTTCTGATGCTGGCTGCAAGCTCTGTGGGAAAGAGTGGGACATTTGATGAGTAGTACCTGCTGCAAAGTTCAATTGTGAAGTGTTGTCAGAATGCCCACCCTTCTCTGCCATCCCTGCCCTAGCCCCCTTTCCACATGCATGTGAATGGCTGTCAGGGTCTCCCCATTCCCTCCCCCACAACAACCCCTCCCAGGGCTGACAACTGTCCACCTTCATACACCTCTTTTCCCACCAGTGAACATGCACTCCATAGACCAAGCCAAACAGCTAGATCTTAACACGAATTGCCCTTCTTTAATTTTCCTTTGGATATGGGTAATTTACAAATCCTTCCAGTTCTACTTTCTCAAGATGTATTTAATCCCTCTTCCTCCCTTCTCAATCCACATAACTTGCCTTAGCTCACCTTTCACCTTGATAAGTACAGCATCCTTCCAATAGATCTGTCTGACTTGGACTTCTTCCCATTTGATTCATCGCCCACAACCATCATAAGAGGGATGCTATGAAAGCTTATGTCAAAAATTAAACGCTATAAGACTTCAAAACAGAGAGGAAAGACTCTTCAAATGGTGGAAGAGCTATCTGAGATGGTTCCAGGCTCCTTGGACTCCCAGTGTCTAAAATTAATGATAGTTCTCTGGTTTCCTTGCTCCCTGTACTGTTCACTGCTTGCTCTCTCTTTCTCTCTCTCATCTATCTCTTCCCACCCTTTCTCCCTTTCCCTCCTATTTGCCTTATTAACGGATCTCCTAAATGCCTTCCAAAGCACCTTGTTCAAGTATGTATAGTAACCTGTTCAAAAAATCATTATTCTTCAAGCTCTGATGTCTAGGAGAGCAAATATATTCCTCTTGCTCTTCCAGTAGCCTGACTATATCTTCTGGTGATTTGCTCGTGTCTCCAGAGGAGTCAGGTGCCCAGAGGAAGACAAGGCAAAATATGGATGACACTGGCTAGTGAGTGGGAAGCTTGCAAAGCTCAAGAGAGTCTTTCCTTAGAGAGCCAGCCCTCAGTAGTAGAAACCACTTGTAGTTTGTTTCAACCAGCTACACAAGGATGATTTCTTCCCTGGAAAAGTATGATGGGCTTCATAGGCGTGGAAGAGGAACACAGCATTTTGTAATAAATGCAACAGATGCTCTTGCCCAGGAGAAAGGGCATTAACCTTGGCCAGTGACAGACTTTAAGCTGTCAGAGTATAGCTGGAAGTTCCAAATGAAGATAACCCTTGCAGAGGGCCATGTTCCCGGATTCTGGGGGAGACTTGCGCCACCTACTGGTGAAGGATAAATAAGACAGGTTCCAAAGAGCTTTGGGAGAGCCAGGGAGCCAATATAGCACTTAAAATTTCAACATCTAAAGTGTTGATTTTAAATTAGCAAATATGGGACATTGTACCTGAGGACTGCACATGGCACTAAAGGTTACAGTCACTTCCAGGGTTTCCAGAGGACTTATGATCTATTTTGATCATTTTTACTGGCTTCTCCAGAAGCATTCTAAAGCAAGAGGAGAGACAGAAAATATGGACACCAAGGAGATGCCTGCTGCTGCTGCTGCTGCTAAGTCGCTTCAGGCGTGTCCGACTCTGTGCGACCCCATAGACGGCAGCCCACCAGGCTCCCCCGTCCCTGGGATTCTCCAGGCAAGAACACTGGAGTGGGTTGCCAATTCCTTCTCCAATACATGAAAGTGAAAAGTGAAAGTGAAGTCGCTCAGTCGTGTCCGACCCTCAGCGACCCCATGGACTGCAGCCCACCAGGCTCCTCGATCCATGGGATTTTCCAGGCAAGAGTACTGGAGTGGGGTGCCATTGCCTTCTCCGAGGAGATGCCTAGGAAGGGTGATATGCCCAGAAAGGTGTGGGGAAAGATTGGAAGTACTGGGATCCATTAAAAGGCAACTGTCAGTGCTTTTTCTCGGTAAGAGTTGAGTGGATTTTTTATATAATTAAAAATTAACATTTAAAGTACAGAAATACTTTCCCCCTTTAAAAAAACTTCTTTTTAATATTCTTCAGGAAAGCCTTCCCTGTCTCCAGAGACTGGATTAGATGATCCTGGTATGCAAACTCATCGCCTCCTATACTTTCCTTTCCAAGCTCTTCTCAAACTGTTTAATCATACATCTGAATGTTTCTTCATGTATTTAATATCTATTTCCCCACTAGACTATAAATTCTGGGACAGCAGAACCAAGTTGTCTGTTCTTCCCTGATTTATACCCAGCACTTAGCACTTGCCTGAGACATAATCTAAACTCAAAGGGGCTGATGATAATGATGGACTTTAAGGGGGGTAGAGGGGAGATAAGACCTGAAGGCATACTTAAGAGTACAAAATGGTAGACTTTATAGACTGAAGGTCTAAACGAAGAAGAATTATTATAGTGTGTTCCAAGAAGGTTGGCAGAAGGTCATGAGAGACATGGAATTGAGATTTTAAGAGGTGGTGTAGCTACTGGTGATGATAAGACCTAAATGAAGACTTCCTTCGTGGTTAAGATTCCACCTGCCAATGCAGGGGACATGAGTTTGATCCCTGATCAGGGAAAATTCCACATTCCATGGAGTAACTGAGCCTTGTGGGCCATCCCGCACCACAATTACTGAAGTCTACCTGCCTGGAGTCTGTGCTCTGCGACAAGAGAAGCCACAGCAGTGAGAAGCCCATGCACCACACCAGGAGAGTTGCCCTCACTCGCCACAACTACAGAAAGCCCATTAGCAGCAACGAAGACCAGAGCAGCCAATGATTAAAAAATAATATTAACAAAAATAAAAGAGCTCTTTCAGTTCTGGTACAGAGTCAGTTCGGCTGCTCAGTTGTGTCCGACTCTTTGTGACCCCACGGACTGCAGCACGCTGCATACTGGTGATGTATAAATTAGATGATATCACTCCACTCACTCATGCAGTGCCTTGTCTTAGCCTTCAGGACCCTACCTGGCCTGGTCCCTGAGCACCCCTCTAAATTCATACCCAAGATCTCCCTCCCTTGTTACACATACAGGCACACAAACATTCTTTCTGTACCTGGAAAACCCAAGCTTGTTCCCACCTCAGGCCTTTTGCAATTGGGGCCCCTTCTGTGCAGTCTTCTTCCCTTACCCCAGGCCTTCTCCATCAGCTCATTCTGATTTCAGTTTAATATCACCTCCTCAGAGAGACCCCTCTTCTCCAACCGAAAGCCATCATCCCTTTACCCTGCTTTATTTCCTCCCGGAGTGTTCACTACTCTCTGAGATGCTTCCATTTACTTCCCGTTCCTTTCTGCTGGAGCGTAAGAGCCAAGCGCTCATGGATCGTTTCTTTGTTCACCTGTTATTTCCAGCATTAGGAATGGAGTCTGGCACGAAATAAGTGCTCCATAAATGTTTACCCACTAACTAACTGACTGAATAATGAATATTTAAAATTTCAGTTCTTCTGCAGGCTCTGGATAGAGCTGTGCTCTGATTCCTTTGATAGGGTTAGACAGGATGACATATTTTGAAGGAAGAAGCCACTCAGGGTTCTTCAAACAAGACATTTCTCTCTGATGTAAATTATTCTGAATATCATATAACATCTCCAAAAGACCAAAGTTTGCTGATGAGGTAGCTTCTCAGACAACAACTATTTGAGTTCCACAAGGAACTGTCACACAAAACAAAAAGCCACCTACTCTTACCTAAAATAGTTTTGGCTTTAATTTTATATGAAAATTTTAGAGTGCCACTGTCTCAGGCACTTTTGAGGCCTAATGAGATGACTGCACTTGGCAGGGACTATTAGAGTTCCTATCCTGACTATATTTTTATTGTCAAACTGTATTTCTTAAAATAGAACTCTTTAGGGGAGGAGACTGGAGTGAGCTCTCCTGAGTAAGTCTTGCCAGAAAAATTGGGAATGTGAGAAGGGCTATAGCTATGAACCAGAACCAGAAGGGGACATTAATGTTTTCCAAATTGTGTTCTAAAGAAGGCTAATTCCCTTTGCTAAAGCAAGAGCAACAAAAACTGGTTGGCTGTGGTAGAAGGTGAGATCCTGTCAAAATAAATCTGGTCATGCAGGTATTAAGACTGATTTAAACAGGCTTATTTACTGCCGATCCATGCATTTGGAGATGTTCCTAGGCTTTGAGGTGACCTACCATATCCATTCTTTTTGGCCTCAAAACTTCCCAAGAAACAGCTACAAACATGGGTCATGGTATCAGTGGTAATTGTATGATTCTTTGCTGATAAACTTGGCTTTGACATATTGGAGTGTCAGGACTGAGTAGTGGGTTGTAGAAGTGATAAGAGAGGGGTCAATATATATCAAAGAGGGAAGGTGAAAGGCAAAGACATAGCTTTGACATTTTACCTTGAAGGGCAGAGGCTGTAATACTTGAGAGGGAAATGTGGAAAATGTTGGGATTTTAAGCTGACTTCATGCTGGCTAAACCAACCTACCTGACAGAGGCTTTTAAGTCTTCCTCCATACCCTTTAATTTGTTTGGCTGAAAGCCATTTCTGACAGAAGCATTTCCTTATCTAAGGAGTCATTTTTTGCATTCTATTTTGGTTTGAGGCATATTACTGCTTTCCTTTGATTAGCATAAATTCAGGTAGAAAAGATCATTTCTCTTTCCCTTCAGGTAATTCTAGAACCAAGATGTTCAGGGAGGCAGGGTTGAGCACCAACTCAGTGTTACAAAATATAGTTACAACTATAAATACAGGGTATATGTAAAGTATATCTTCATTGTTTTCTGTTACACCAGAGGATTTCCTAAAAATTCTCTTGAGTGGCCCATAGTTCTTCTGAATACTGACTGCAGTAGGGGTAGTGGGCAGTTCACTGCAGCTCGGGCAGGAGGTGTGGGTGGTCCAGGCAGCCAGTTAGTTGCTCATGTGACTTGAATGTTGCTGTGTCTGGGAAGAAAGACTAGGTATGCTGTGGGTACCTCTGACAGACCCTCTTAACTGGTCTACAAAACCATGGGTACTGATCTCATAGAACGCTGGTCTCATGGTCTCCTAATAAACTCTGGGGAGAAAATAAGGTAATTATATAATGCAAGATAGAATATAAGTACCATAGAAAGGATTTTTAAAAAATCTATGCAGTTATAAAGAAAAAGGAAATAGTAGGTGATTGGGGGAAGGGAGCAATGGATAAAGATCTCAAGGGCCTTAATGTCTGGATATGCACCTCTAGGGTCAAAGAAAGACGTAGGAAAGAGGCATCGGGCAAGATGGTTCCAGCGTCTGGGCAACAGATGCAGTGAGCTGATCAGGACAGGCCGGGGTAGACTGGGCAGCAGAGCAGAAGGTGGTCAGTGGCACGGTTCTAATGAGTTCCCAGGACCCACTTTCATTTGATTGCAGAGGAAGGCAAGTGCAATGGAAGACTTATTTGACTTCAGAGACTTGAAAACCAGTCATATCTATGTTTGAACACTTACTGTCTATGTAACTTCAGCCAAATTATAGAACTTCTTGACTTTCCATTTCTCCAATTACAGAAAGAGTATAATAACACCTTTCAGAGTTGTGAAAAATAAATGAAATTGGTGGTTAGAAGGTGCCAGCCCAATGCCTGGCACACCATAGCTATACAATAGTTCCCTTCTGCTCTACAAGAAAGAACACAGGGCTCATAGAAATTACTTTATATTAAATAAAAAGAAATGCATATATGAAATATTTCTTGGTGGCATATCACATACACACACAGAAAAGAGTTTTGCAGTTACTACCCGCCATGTGATAGCTCAGTTGGTAAAGAATCCGCCTGCAATGTGGGGGACCTGGGTTCGACCCCTATGTTGGCAAGATCCCCTGGAGAAGGGAACGGCTACCCACTCCAGTATTCTGGCCTGGAGAATTCCATGGACTGTATAGTCCATGGGGTTGCAAAGAGTCAGACACAACTGAGTGACTTTCACACACACATACATACCCAACCATCAAGGTGTTGACTTATGCTATACATCTTGGGTACCAGGAAAAAAAAACCTTTGGTGTACGTGGTTTAAGTCCCTCTATTTCCCTGGTGGCTCAGACAGTAAAAAAAAATCTGCCCACAATGTGGGAGACCTGGGTTCAGGCCCTGGATTGGGAAGATTCTCTGAAGAAGGAAATGCAACCCACTCCAGTATTTTTGCCTGGAGAACTCCATGGACAGAGGAACCTGGCAGGCTACAGTCCACGGGGTCACAAAGAATCAGACACCACTGAGGAACTAACACTTTCACTTTCACTCAACAATACCAGTTTAATATCTAATAATTCAGTGGTGAGAGTAGGGGTAGGCTATAGTAGCTAAACAGGAAATGCACACAAGGTTTTCTTTTATATGACTCAAAATTATATTGCCAATCCTAAAGGTAATAGAGACACCAAAGAAGTCAAAAGTGTTATTTGTAAAAAATCAGCATACATGCAATGGTAAGCATTGTTGTTATTTCCCAAAAATAACTCAGAAAAAAATCTGAATTCATTGTTTGGGAAAATCAGACTTAAGATTTGATTGTATTTCTTTAAAAAAGAAAATACTGTATAACTGTACAGATAAAGATGAGTAAATTGTATTCTGTAAAGTAATATTTATTTTTCCTGAGCTATTTCTAAATTAATGGTAGGTTATAATTGCAGCCATGAAATTAAAAGACATTTACTCCTTGGAAGGAAAGTTATGACCAACCTAGACAGCATATTCAAAAGCAGAGACATTACTTTGCCAACAAAGGTCTGTCTAGTCAAGGCTATGGTTTTTCCAGTAGTCATATATGGATGTGAAAGTTGGACTGTGAAGAAAGCTGAGCGCTGAAGAATTGATGCTTTTGAACTGTGGTGTTGGAGAAGACTCTTGAGAGTCCCTTGGACTGCAAGGAGATCCAACCAGTCCATTCTGAAAGAGATCAGCCTTGGGTGTTCTTTGGAAGGAATGATGCTAAAGCATCAGTAACTCCAGTACTGTGGCCACCTCATGCGAAGAGTTGACTCATTGGAAAAGACTCTGATGCTGGGAGGGATTGGGAGCAGGAGGAGAAGGGGACGACAGAGGATGAGATGGCTGGATGGCATCACAGACTCGATGGACGTGAGTCTGAGTGAACTCTGGGAGCTGGTGATGGACAGGGAGGCCTGGCGTGCTGCGATTCATGGGGTTGCAAAGAGTCGGACACGACTGAGCGACTGAACTGAACTGAACTGAACTGATAATTGAAGATGTCGTAAAATCTAGAAAGTCTGATATTGTCTGGTTTAGATCTGGAGCCCGTTTGTCACTGCCACCTTCTGTTACATTCACTGTCCCCACACTGATCACACCTGTTCACATGACCCTATCACACTCTTGTATTAAAATCAGCCTACTTCTCCCTTTGTTTCTCTGCAGTTGCACACATTTCTGTCTTCAAAGAATAAAGTTGCCACCAACTACATTTTACTTCTAGCTTTTGAGGTATCTCTTTGCTATTTCCCTGGGTTGGGCAGATTCCCTGGAGAAGAGAATGGCTACCCACTTCAGTGTTCTAGCCTGGAGAATTCCATAGACAGCGGAGCCTGGCAAGCTGCAGTTCTCAGGGTCGCAGAGTCAGACACGACTAAGCAACTAACACTTGGCTATTTAACTCAGCTATGTTTACCATGTGGGTACATAAAATGTCCTACTATACATGCAGTTTCCCCTTGTAGTAGCTATTGCCTTCAGTATTGGATTGAGGAGGGCAAATGATAATTTCTGTGTTAATTATAACTAGACTGAGCTTCTCCCCATTACTTATAAGCCCCTTTTTTGTTTAAATTTACTTTTTATATCCTGTTTTTAAATGTCTCTCTGTAGAATCAAGGGTTAAAAATTCTTCATATTTGCTCACAAAGAAGCAAAAACAAGGTTTGCTTCAGATGTTTTTCTCAGAAGTTCTTTGTATATGTAAAGTTTTGTTTTAATTGTTTTTAATTAGACTGTTCTTAAGACTTGTACTTTCATCTAGATGCACATAATTTTCTTTGTATTTATAATGCAACTGTTTATTTTATATATACAGTATATACAGAAAAGTGCATTGTATTTGAATCTGTGGTACCTGACTTATGAACTGAATGTGTGTTTTGAAAAGAGCTTTATCTTCTTCATTCTGTATCTCCAGCTCCAGACATTATACAGAATGTCTGTATAATGAGATACTCAGCAAATATTTGCCTATAGTGGCTGAAAAACAAAAACTAATTTATCTCCAAATCTTTAAGTTTTTTGGTTAAAAGGCTATATACAACATAAGTCTGAATTTATAAAAAGAAACTTTTTTAAAGGTGCCAATGAAGGAGCTCAAGTTGTTCCTGAGAAGTACTATTCTTACACTGGTTCAAGTCACATTTAGAACATTTAAAATATCTCTTGTGAGGAAACATGCTTCACTCTGCTTCAGAAGTCAAGGGAATAACCATTTCCTTTTATATGGGGAGTTGGAAAGATTAAAAAGTCAGAGGTTCCTTCTACTTCCAGAAGCATTCCAATTTGACATGAGAGCTTAATTTTTCATTCCCGTCATGTAGGAAAAACCACCTAGGAAACTACAGAAAGGCAAACTCACACATTCCATTGAATAGGCCTGAGCGTGCTTGTTGAATAATCAAATCAGTTTTAGGGGGTAAAAAGACCTTTAGGGTTTTGAAGCAGACGTGAGAACGCCTGATAACTCTGGCAAAAGGAGGAGGTGCTGATGATCGCATATATACGAGTTTGTTTTGTTTTAGAAAAGCTAACACCATTCAGGTAACATAGAAGTCATGCTTTGTTCACATCACTTGCTTCCCTGTTTCCGTAAAACTTCTATGTGGAAAATTATGTTGACAATCAGAATATGAGATAAAGTACATGCCTTACAGTTCAAGTCCAAGAAACTATTACCAGCCTGGGGTCAGAGGTCTACATTGCTGGAAAAGTTCTCAAGTCAGAAGAAGGAGAGAAAGAGCACAGAACGGTCTTTGAAATATTTAATTTGCATACTTTGATTACAAATTCATGGAAAGCAACAAAATATAAATGGGCATATTGTCATAAAGGCATAAGCCAGTGTCCTACAATACTAGTTTTTATACTTTTCTCTAGTTTAAAATACACCACAAAATTAAGACTATTCCCATTGATTTACTTCTACCCCTCCCTACTGCTATTCCCTAAATATCCATGGCATCCTTTTCACTTCTTTTTTCTTTTCCTTTTTTTTTTTTTTTTGGCTGTGCTGTGCAGCATGTGGGATCTTAAGCTTCCTGACCAGGGATCAAGCCCACATTCCCTGCATTGGAAATGTGGAGTGTTAACCACTGGACCACTAGGGAGGTCCCCACGGCATCCTTTGAAAGCTTCACGTCTCAGTCTGAGACTTGGCAGAGCATGATGGCTCAATTAACATTTGCTGGCTGGGATTGACTTCTGGGAAAGACAGAGGAGGGATGAAATATACAAGGGAGAGAGAAGCTCCTCAGAATCACAGCTATAGAGCCACAGGGCAGAAGGAAGAAATAGGAATTCATACTTTCTTTCAGGAAATATTTTTTGAGCACCCTCATGTGAAAACATTGTTCCAGCAATACATCACTGAACAAAACAAAAGAGAATTTTCACCCTTGGAGGAGATTTCCTTCTAGTTACAGGAGACGGACGACAAATAATGAAGTAAATTGCATAGTATTTTGAGGGCTTCCCTGGTGGCTCAGATGGTAAAGAATCTGCCTGCCATGTGGGAGACCCAGGTTTGAACCCTGGGTCAAGAAGATTCCCTGGAGAAGGGAATGTTGACCCACTCCAGTATTCTTGCCTGGAGAACTCCATGGACAGAGGAGCCTGATGGGCTATAGTCCATGGAATTGCAAAGAGCTGGACACAACTGAGCAACTATCACACGTATTTTGAAGGTGACACATGATTTGGAAAAAGAAAATAGGGACAGGGAAAGCCAACCAGGTACAGTTGTGGGCTGAAATTTTAAACAGGTCAAAAGATGTCATGGAGCAGAGACTTGAAGGAGGCAGGGAGTTGGCTCTGTGGGTATCTGGGGGAAGAGTGTTCTAAGCAGAAGGAAGAGCCAGTGTGAGGCCTGGTACAAGGAGTGTGCCTGGTACGTTCAAGGAACACAAGGGGCCTGTGTGGCTGGAGCCGGGGAAAGAAGGGCAGGCAGGAAGAGATACGAAGAGTCTAGGGGTGCAAATGGCATAGAGGTTCTTAGGCTGTTGTAACTACTTTGCCTTCACGCTGATACCCAGGCTGCTCCTTTGTCCTTTATAAGCAGAGAGGGGGCTAGCAGTGTAAAGCCCCCAGGACAGTACTGAAAGGTTGTGTTGAAAGAGGTGGGGCCATGCTCTGACTGCCTCCCCTAAATCTGGCCCTTCCCCCGCCCCCCCCCCCCACCCCGCCACAACCTCACCTCTTCCTAGAGCCCTAACTTTTCCCCTCTGTGCTTCCTTCAGCTTTGTGCATGCTTCTCTCATTTTGCTTTGACATTTACATTTTTTTTTTACAGGTCATAGAGTGCTGTCTTGTTACCCAAACCCACTTGTATTTTGTTGACTTGCCCAGGATTTTTAACCTGGGAATTTAAAATCAAGATTCCATGCTTTTTTTAAAAAATGGGAAGATCTGGTGATACTGGGCCAGTATTCTTTCACAGTCACAATCTACTGGACCTGAGGAGAGTTGAGGTCCTTCAGGCAGAGGCACTGAGCTTCCAGTTTGACACAGTCTTCGCCACTCCCTATAGTCTCACACCCCTCC
The DNA here is from genome assembly GCF_016772045.2 of Ovis aries. Taxonomy (NCBI): domain Eukaryota; kingdom Metazoa; phylum Chordata; class Mammalia; order Artiodactyla; family Bovidae; genus Ovis; species Ovis aries. Next base: position 38,625,200 of record NC_056068.1, read on the forward strand.
TTCTGGCCTCACTTTGCTCCCCAGCTGGACCTTCATAGGCACTGAACTGTATGAACTTTCCCTGCAGGCCTCCAGTGCCCACCACCATCCACTCCCTTTCCAACAGCTCCCTGACTTTCATTCTTTTGCTTGGAGAGTTTCCTTCTGACTTTGGCCTGGCAAGCCTTGACCCTGCTTGCCTCTAGTGGGCAAGTTCTTGACTTCCAACCATCTAAGACTTTGCCTCAGACTCAGTCTTATTGTCTCAAGTTCTGTTGACTTGAATATAGAATTCTTTGTATTCAAGGACCTAGGCTGGAAGGGCTCTGGGAAATCTGAGAGAACCCCAGATCTCCTGTTTGAGGACCACAAACAAAAGTAGAGAAGACGGGTGTTCAGCATTCTTCTAAGAGATACACTTTTCACCCCCTTGTTCTTTATATCTGCATAAGGATGAAAGCCTGCTACACTCTGTTCTCATTTAACTCTCCCAGAGTTCCACATGGGGCCTCATTGCTTCCAAAAGGAAACGTGGCAGAAAAGACAGCGTTTCTATTTCCTTTCTTCGTAATTAATGTGTCCTTTTGCCAATAGTAAATCTATGGGAGCTGAATGACTAATGAAAGCAAAGTTGGCTTCTGAAGTGGGGTGGAAGCCTCAGCTCTTTCATTTATTTTCCTCTCACCTAATTAGACTTTTAAAAGTAAGCAGAAGGAGGTAAAGGGAAAAGGAAGAAAGGGAGGGAGGGAGAGAGCAGGTGGTCCATGCTCTTCTACCCTACACCCCCTCCAGCCCCTGTGCTCTTCCTCTGTGACCCCTGGAGCCTGTCCTAGACAAGCCTCATGTTCAGAGCGAGGACGTGGTGATGCTATTTCCTTCCCTTTTGATTCTCCCTCCTTCTGCCCCTTTATGATGCACCACAAGTAGCCAGACTTGAGTCTGAGGAGGTCTTGTGCATGGGAGGTCTCTCTGGTTCTGGAGGGCTGATGGAAGTCCAGCCAGGTCTGAGAAGGAGGGGTGGGAGCTGGCTGCTTGGTTTGGGGGTGCAAGGGGGCCTTGCAGGACAGCCCTGCTTAGAGGTGGAAAAACAGGATGGTACTAGGAGTGCATTGGAGACTGACTCCACCGTCAGGAGTAAAGAGTGAGAATTTGGTTCAGTGCCCATTACACTGGATTTCCTGGGTACCCAGGAGGGGAAAAGGTGACTGGAGGAGAGGACATCCTAACATTAGGATATTTAAATGATTCCCAGTTCCTGGCCAGGTGTTGAGTGAATAACGAACTAATTCTTAGGTGACACATTCGGTAGCTCAAAGGCAACTCAGGAGGCTTTATCTGTGATGCTCCTTTTAAAATTGCTTTAATCAGAAGCCGTGATAAAGCCCATAATACTCACTGGGTATACCTGACTGGAGAGAATCGGCCTTCACTAAAGAAGCCGAGACAATGAAAAAAGAATCTTTTCTCTTGATTTATGAGCCCCTGGGTTGCATGAGTGCTTCTCTTCAAAGGTTATGTTTCCCATTTCATGCCCGTCATTTTATTTTTTGATATCTGCTTAGAAATAACCTTGTCTTTCAGGTACTTATTTATCCCACATAAATCCTTTGGCCATTTCTAAGAAACCACAGAACTCGGCTCTGACAGCCTTCCTCGAGAGCCGAGCCCTGCCAACACAGCCCAGCACTGCCACCTAGGCTGGCTTGGTATGAAAAGATTTAATGAGCTTTCTCCTGTGGAGGAGTCGGGTGGAATTTATAAAATGGGATTTAATTGGGGCTGAATAAACTCACTTTACAATTCCTCACACATTGGCCCTCTGTTCATGGGTGACAACCGTCTGCATTTGCTCTGATTTTTAACAGAATCCTAGTCCCGCAGCCATGGGTCCCCACGTCACCTCTTGGAGCTGTTAAAGCTCCAGCTGCTGGCCTCCAAGTCGCCCTGGGAGAAGCTCCAAACCCTGAGCCCTTGCTCCTGTCTCCTAATAAAGAAATCAGAACTACCAGGGCGCACAGATGGAGTTTCTGGGCAGAATCAGAAGCTCTCATTTAATGAAGCACTGTGTGTGCTGGTTAATGGCCACACCATGCCCACTGACTTCATGCTGCCTTTATCCATCCCTCTTTGGCAAATGGGCTCTACCATTTGATATTGATGGAGGGAACAAAATTAGACCCTTGATAAGTGAAAGTCTGAGACAACTTAGCTGGAAAACCCAACTCCAGCCCAGGAGATTACCATGCCCAGGAGAAGGGAAAGACAACCCACTCCAGTATTCTTGCCTGGGAAATCCCATGGACAGGTGGGCCACAGTCCATGGGGTTGCAAAGAGTTGGACACAACTGAGCAAATAACAACAAAAAGAATCTCTGAGAAAGCTACAGATGCTATTGTTCTTATAGTGGGAGATGGTTTGTTCTCTGGGGAAAGACTCGGAAATGGGAGAGGGTGAATGCATGATTAACCTTGGAGGATTATTTGTATAGAGATACCCAAAGCAAGGAAGGAGGGTAGGGGGAGTTGATTGGGGCTACCTGGGTGACAGGATCTTCCTCTCTCCACTTATGGAAATGGCAGACAAGCCTAGGGTCAGGATGGCAAATAGATTTTATCTCATGTGCCAAGCCAACACATTGGTAGTGGCTGCCTGGAAGACTCTATAAAGAAGAATTTCACTCCTCTGTCTAGACTCTGGGAAGAAGTTCCTGTGATTGATTAGTTGCCATAGAGACTGATTCTATTTGGAGAAGTTTTACCCCATCACATAGATTGTGAGTTAGGAGATTTTGGGGTGGTACCCAGTGAATTAGCTGCCTTCTGAGACAGTAGAATAACATTACACGGTACACAGAGTTTTTCATGATATGGTCCTATAGGTTGTCCACCATTGCATTCCATGCTACTCCCACCTCTAGCTTTATAAACCCATCGTGGGTCTCTGAACACAGTTTTGGGCAGACAGGAATCCAAGTTAGAGACTCTTGGAGCTCTACTCCTTCAGAGACCAGGGTAGAAGGCCCCCGGCACACTGCAGATGTTGGAAGCCCAGCACTTGGAGCTCGGATCCTCTGGGGGAGCAGGTGCTTGGGGCAGGGCGGGGGGGGGGTGCAAAGGGTGGCCCAAGGCAATAATACAAGGGGAGCCATGTTCAAGCAGACCCAGCAAAGACTTCAGACCAGAAAGGACATCAGAAGAGAAGAGTTAACTGGGCAATGAAAAGACCCAGTCCAGTCATTTGAGAAAAGCCATCAGTCAGGTATGGATGGAGCTAAGTTGAACTTTTGGGTGAAGGTTAGAGGAAATTAGGTATTTCCCTGAGCAGTGCCCCCCTGGAAGAGAGGAACAAGATCCACGTGCATGTAATACAGAAGAGGACATGAAGGCTTGGTCCTCAACCCACCCGTCACAGTACTCAGCCAAAAAACAACACTGGGCTAGGCTCTGCAGTCCACACCTCAGCTGTGAGATCCACAGGCACATCATTTAAGCCCTGAGTTTCAGTCTCTTTATCTATAAAATGGGAGCAAGACCAATGCCACAGGGTTACTGCCCACTAACTTATCCATTCGTTGCCAATTGATTATGCACCTGCAAAGTGCCAAGCTCTCAGAGAGTGGCTGGATGAACAAGACACAGTCTCTGCCCTCTAGCTAGAAATTTGGGTACAAAGACTGAAAGTCATAAAACAAAGACCGCAAAGTGAATAATGACAGTAAGGAAGACTAACACTGAGCCTGGGATAGAGTAAGCACTGGAGAAACAGTAGGTGAATCTGAATCTGATGAGGGCAGCCTGAGGGTGGCATGGAAGTTAGTGGGGAGGGGGAGAAAAGGAGCAGAGACCAGCACATGCTGCCTTGGGGGGAAGGCTTTGGATCCCCGTCTTTATCTAAGACGGGGCCACCGTGACGTCAGCTTGTGAGCAATCCGCATCATGCCTTATTCTCTCCCCAAGACCCCAGCAGTTCAGGTCTCTGGGGCCATCCCACTGGTTCACGCACAAAAGGAGCAGGTCTTGCCTACAACTGCCCAAATATGCCAATCTGAATCCCTTTTGAGGGATCCCTTCCCTCTCCTTTGATAGTATGCTACAGGTAGAGTCCTGCTTGGTGTAGGCTCAGGTGTGGTGGCTTTGAGGTTGAGCTGAACCAACAAATATTATATAGATCCTCCTTACCAGTGCTCTGCTACAATCACAACTGACCCCAAATGCAAAATAACCAAATGACATGGAAATAGCAGGCAAAGTGTTCAAATTAACTACCCAGACAAGATTGATAATTCATCTTTTTCACTGGCAGAAAGAACAATGGTTAGAGTTGCTAACACCTACATGATGCATAAGAAACAAATTTGCCAATAGGTGGATAATCAAATTGTTCTGAATAATCCAGTCTAGTGTTTTCGTGCTCCTTCTTCATGCTAATTTATTCTGACATGGCTTTCAATAATGAAAATCTGTTCTTGCAGAATCCGTTTCATCGAGATTTTCCATATTAAAATGGAGATGGAAATGTCATGGAGAATTAGATTACTTGTCCTCATCTGGGTGCCTGGTGTTCCTTGGGAGGGGTATTTGTGTCACCATGGGTAACCAGATGGCATTAAATTGAAAGGTGCAAGTAAACCTTCTTTAGCACACCAGGTGATCATTTTTAAAATACTGTTTCCATCTAATCGAAGCCTCTTGCCTGCAAAAATTTAATTTGTTCCTTTCCTTGTGAAATTTGTTCATTTTCAAAGCTTTTTCAGCCCTAATCATCACCACCACAGTGAAAAACTAGTTTAAATAAACGCCTCAGTGACTAGAACATGTGTTTGTGTCTCACGCCAGAAAAAAGAACACTTTGCAGGCTGACACCAGAAACAAACAGATGGGGCCTTCCATGGCAGTCCAGTGGCTAAGACACTGCCTTGCAAGGCAGGGGGTGCAGGTTCGACTCCTGGTCTGAGAACTAATATCCCACATGCCTTGAGGCCATGAAACCAAAAACAAACCAGACAAATAAAAAAACAGAAGCAATATTGTAACAAATTCAATCAGTCAGTCAGTTCAGTGGCTCAGTCGTGTCCGACTCCTTGCGACCCCATGAATCGCAACACGCCAGGCCTCCCTGTCCATCACCAACTCCCAGAGTTCACTCAGACTCATGTCCATCCAGTCCGTGATGCCATCCAGCCATCTCATCCTCTGTCATCCCCTTCTCCTCCTGCCCCCAATCCCTCTCAACATCAGAGTCTTTTCCAATGAGTCAACTCTTTGAATGAGGTGGCCACAGTACTGGAGTTTCAGCATCAGCATCATTCCCTCCAAAGGAATCCCAGGGCTGATCTCCTTCAGAATGGACTGGTTGGATCTCCTTGCAGTCCAAGGGACTCTCAAGAGTCTTCTCCAACACCACAGTTCAAAAGCATCAATTCTTCCGCACTCAGCTTTCTTCACAGTCCAACTCTCACATCCATACATGACCACAGGAAAAACCAAAGCCTTGACTAGACGGATATTTGCTGGCAAAGTAATGTCTCTGCTTTTGAATATGCTATCTAGGTTGGTCATAACTTTCCTTCCAAGGAGTAAGCATCTTTTAATTTCATGGCTGCAGTCACCATCTGCAGTGATTCTGGAGCCCCCCAAAAATAAAGTCTGACTCTGTTTCCACTGTTTCCCCATCTATTTGCCATGAAGTGATGGGACCGGATGCCATGATCTTCGTTTTCTGAATGTTGAGGTTTAAGCCAACTTTTTCACTCTCCTCTTTCACTTTCATCAAGAGGCTTTTTAGTTCCTCTTCACTTTCTGCCATAAGGGTGGTGTCATCTGTATATCTGAGGGTATTGATATTTCTCCTGGAAATCTTGATTCAAGCTTGTGCTTCTTCCAGCCCAGCGTTTCGCATGATGTACTCTGCATAGAAGTTAAACAAGCAGAGTGACAATATACAGCCTTGACGTACTCCTTTTCCTATTTGGAACCAGTCTGTTGCTCCATGTCCAGTTCCACTGTTGTTCCTGACCCGCATATAGGTTTCTCAAGAGGCAGGTCATGGGGTCTGGTATTCCCATCTCTTGAAGAATTTTCCACAGTTTATTGTGATCCACACAATCAATGGCTTTGGCATAGTCAATAAAGCAGAAATAGATGTTTTTTTTCTGGAACGCTCTTGCTGTTTCAATGATCCAGTGGATGTTGGCAACTTGAATTCTGGTTCCTCTGCCTTTTCTAAATCCAGCTTGAGCATCTGGAAGTTCACGGTTCACGTATTGCTAAAGCCTGGCTTGGAGAATTTTAAGCATTACTTTACGACCATGTGAGATGAGTGCAATTGTGCGGTAGTTTGAGCATTCTTTGGCATTGCCTTTCTTTGGGATTGGAATGAAAACTGACCTTTTCCAGTCCTGTGGTCACTGCTGAGTTTTCCCAATTTGCTGGCATATTGAGTGCAGCACTTTCACCTTCATAGTATCATCTTTCAGGATTTGAAATAGCTCAACTGGAATTCCATCCCCTCCACTAGCTTTGTTCGTAGTGATGCTTTCTAAGGCCCACTTGACTTCACATTCCAAGATGTCTGGCTCTAGGTGAGTGATCACACCATCGTGATTATCTTGAACATGAAGATCTTTTTTGTATAGTTCTTCTGTGTATTCTTGCCACCTCTTCTTAATATCTTCTGCTTCTGTTAGGTCCATACCATTTCTGTCCTTTATCGAGCCCATCTTTGCATGAAATGTTCCCTTGGTATCTCTAATTTTCTTGAAGAGATCTCTAGTCTTTCCCATTCTGTTGTTTTCCTCTATTTCTTTGCATTGATCGCTGAGGAAGGCTTTCTTATCTCTTCTTGCTATTCTTTGGAACTCTGCATTCAGATGCTTGTATCTTTCCTTTTCTCCTTTGCTTTTCACTTCTCTTCTTTTCACGGCTATTTGTAAGGCCTCTTCAGACAGCCATTTTTCTTTTTTGCATTTCTTTTCCACGGGGATGGTCTTGATCCCTGTCTCCTGTACAATGTCACGAACTTCCATCCATAGTTCATCAGGCACTCTATCAGATCTAGACCCTTAAATCTATTTCTCACTTCCACTGTATAATCATAAGGGATTTGATTTAGGTCATACCTGAATGGTCTAGCGGTTTTCCCTATTTTCTTCAATTTAAGTCTGAATTTGGCAATAAAGAGTTCATGATCTGAGTCACAGTCAGCTCCTGGTCTTGTTTTTGTTGACTGTATAGAGCTTCTCCATCTTTTGCTGCATAGAATATAATCAATCTGATTTCGGTGTTGACCATCTGGTGATGTCCATGTGCAGAGTCTTCTCCTGTGTTATTGGAAGAGGGTGTTTGCTACAACCAGTGCATTTTCTTGGCAAAACTCTATTAGTCTTTGCCCTGCTTCATTCCGCATTCCAAGGCCAAATTTGCCTGCTACTCCAGGTGTTTCTTGACTTCCTACTTTTGCATTCCAGTCCCCTGTAATGAAAAGGACATCTTTTTGGGTGTTAGTTCTAAAAGGTCTTGTAGGGCTCCATAGAACAGTTCAACTTCAGCTTCTTTAGCATTACTGGTTGGGGCATAGACTTGGATAACTCTGATATTGAATGGTTTGCCTTGGAAATGAACAGAGATCATCCTGTCATTTTTGAGTTTGCATCCAAGTACTGCATTTTGGACTTTTTTGTTGACCATGATGGCTACTCCATTTCTTCTGAGGGATTCCTGCCCGCAGTAGTAGATACAATGGTCATCTGAGTTAAATTCTCCCAGTCCAGTCCATTTTAGTTCACTGATTCCTAGAATGTCAATGTTCACTCTTGCCATCTCTTGTTTGACCACTTCCAATTTGCCTTGATTCATGGACGTGACATTCCAGGTTCCTATGCAATATTGCTCTTTACAGCATCGGACCTTGCTTCTATCACCAGTCACATTCACAACTAGGAATTGTTTTTGCTTTGGCTCCATCCCTTCATTCTTTCTGGAGTTATTTCTCCACTGATCTCCAGTAGCATATTGGGCACCTACCGACCTGGGGAGCTCCTTTTTCAGTATCCTATCATTTTGCCTTTTCATACTGTTCATTCAATAAAAACTTTAAAAATGGTCCAAATTTTAAAATCTTAAATAAAAAAAAAAAAGAAGAAGGAACAAAACGATGATTTGAAGAAAGTATGCTCTGGAAGCACTTGTTAGTCATATGCCCTTGTCTGGTGTGGAAAGAGGGGACACTGTCATGAACAAGGTACACTTCCCTTCCCCAGGAGTCAAGGTCTAGGGTGGGCTTCTCAAACTTCAGTGCATATAAGAATCATCTGAGGAACATGTTAACGGAGTGGGTTTCTGGGATTCACCCTCAGAGATTCTGAATCAGCTGGTGTTCAAGAGACGTTAGTTGCCAATGGCAAAATTTAAATAGTGCATTTTTCACGTCTTCAGGTGGTTTACTTCATGAAACAGTACTGGGTTGGCATCAGTCCCCTTTCTCTAGCACTCCTAGGAAGATCTTAAATATGATTCAGGTGCTCTTTCCAAAAGGTATGTTAACAATGTTTAATTCACATCAAATAATCTATCTCAGTTTGGTTACTGCTATAGAGAGTAGGCACCACCAGAGCTTCCAAGTTCTGATCTTGTTCATTTTTCCTAGTGGAATGTTAGTTTTCATTGATTCTTCAGCACCATTTCCTAAACTCTCCTTCAGGGTTATACCAGTTTGCCTCTTCTAGGATCCATGTATGCTAAATTGCTTCAGTCGTGTCTGACTCTGTGCCTCCCTATGGACTGTAGCCTGCCAGGCTACTCTGTCCATGAGGATTCTCCAGGCAAGAATACTGGAGTGGGTTGCCATGCCCTCCTCCAGGGGATTTTCCCAACCCAGGACTGAACCTGCCTCTCTGATGTCTCCTGCACTGGCCAGCAGGTTCTTTAGCACTAGCACCACCTGGGGAGTCCATTTCTAGGACACATGTCTAAATATTAATAATAGTACTAAAGCAATAATGCCATGGTAAATATGCGCTGACAACTTACTACACGGTAGGAAGCACATGACATGTTCTGTCTCACTGAAGTCTCAAAACCATCCTGTGACATAGGCTAGTGTTGCCTCTTGTCTTGGGGTGGGATGCCACATCAGTGGATTATGCAGATTTCCTCAGCTGCATGTGGGGGGTGGGGGCATAGCCTGGCCATCTGGGTTTTCTGAGGATCTCCTAACTAGTGACTGACTACTTGGTTTGTCTAGGACTGAAGGGTTTTCTGGAAATCAAGAATTTCCATTTTAAAGCTGGGCTAACTAAGATGGTTTCCCTTTTTCTAGATGAGGCTTTAGTTTTTATTCAGTCACTCAGTTGTGTCTGATTCTTTGCAACTCCATGGACTGCAACACACCAGGCTTCCGTGTCCTTCACTGCTTCCTGGAGCTTCCCCAAACTCATGTCCATTGAGTCAGTGATGTCATCCAACCATCTCATCCTCTATCATGTCTTTCTCCTCCTGCCATCAATCTTGCCCAGCATCAGGGTTTTTTTCTAATGAGTCGGCTCTTGGCATCACGTGGCCAAAGTATTGGAGCTTCATCATCAGTCTTTCCAATGAATAGTCAGGGTTGAATTTCTTTTAGGACTTTCAGTCCAAGGAACTCTCAAGAGTCTTCTCCAGCACCAAAGTGGTTTTGGAGGACACATTATCAGTTCAGTCTCAGTTGTGTCTGACTCTTTGCAACTCCATGAACCACAGCACGCCAGGCCTCCCTGTCCATCACCAACTCCCAGAGTTTACCCAAACTCATGTCCATTGAGTCAGTGATGCCATCCAACCATCTCATCCTCTGTCGTCGCCTTCTCCTCCTGGCCTCAATCTTTCCCAGCATCAAGGTGTTTTCAAATGAGTCAGCTCTTCGCATGAGGTGGCCAAATTATTGGAGTTTCAGCTTTAACATCACTCCTTCCAATGAACACCCAGGACTAATCTTCTTTAGGATGGACTGGTTGGATCTCCTTGCTGTCCAAGGGACTCTCAAGAGTCTTCTCCAACACCACAGTAAAAAAGCATCAATTCTTTGGTGCTCAGCTTTCTTTATAGTCCAACTCTCACATCCATACATGATTACTGAAAAAACCATAGCCTTGAGTAGACAGACCTTTGTTGGCAAAGTAATGTCTCTGCTTTTTACTATGCTGTCTAGGTTGGTCATAACTTTCCTTCCAAGGAGTAAGCGTCTTTTAATTTCATAGCTGCAATCACCATCTGCAGTGATTTTGGAGCCCAAGAAAAATAAAATCATTCACTGTTTCCACTGTTTCCCATCTATTTCCCATGAAGTGATGGGACCAGATGCCATGATCTTCATTTTCTGAATGTTGAGCTTTAAGCCAAATTTTTCACTCTCCACTTTCACTTTCATCAAGAGGTTCTTTAGTTCTTCACTTTCTGCCATAAGGGTGGTGTCATCTGCATACCTGAGGTTATTGGTATTTCTCCCGGCAATCTTGATTCCAGCTTGTGCTTCTTCCAGTCCAGCATTTCTCATGATGTATTCTGCATATAAGTTAAATAAGCAGGGTGACAATATGCAGCCTTGACGTACTCCTTTTCCTATTTGGAACCAGTCTGTTGTTCCATGTCCAGTTCTAACTGTTGCTCCTGACCTGTGTACAGATTTCTCAAGAGGCAGGTCATGGGGTCTGGTATTCCCATCTCTTGAAGAATTTTCCACAGTTTATTGTGATCCACACAGTCAAAGGCTTTGGCATAGTCAAAAAAGCAGAAATAGATGTTTTTCTGGAACTCTCTTGCTTTTTCAATAATCCAGCGGATGTTGGCAATTTGACCTCTGGTTCCTCTGCCTTTTCTAAATCCAGCTTGAACATCTGGAAGTTCACGGTTCTCGTATTACTAAAGCCTGGCTTGGAGAATTTTGAGCATTACTTTACTAGCGTGTGAGATGAGTGCAATTGTGTGGTAGTATGAGCATTCTTTGGCATTGCCTTTCTTTGGAATTAGAATGAAAACTGACCTTTTCCAGTTCTGTGGCCACTGCTGAGTTTTCCAAATTTGTTGACATATTGAGTGCAGCACTTTCACAGCATTATCTTTCAGGATTGAAATAGCTCAACTGGAATTCCATCACCTCCACTAGCTTTGTTCATAGTGATGCTTTCTAAGGCCCGTTTGACTTCACATTCTAGGATGTCTGGCTCTAGGAGAGTAATCACACCATCATGATTAACAGAGTTGTGAAGATCTTTTTTGTACAGTTCTTCTGTGTATTCTTGCCACCTCTTCTTAATATCTTCTGCTTCCGTTAGGTCCATACCATTTCTGTCCTTTATCGAGCCCATCTTTGCAAGAAATGTTCCCTTGGTATCTCTAGTTTTCTTGAAGAGATCTCTAGTCTTTCCCATTCTACTGTTTTCTTCTATTTCTTTGCATTGATTGCTGAGGAAGGCTTTCTTATCTCTCGGAGAAGATACCATAATCCAAAGAAAAAACGGGTCCAAGTTCTCACTGGGAAACCAAGTTCTCATGAGCCAAAGGGGAATCCAAATTATTCATGTAAACTAAAGAGGCAAGAAGCCAAAAACTGTGGCCCTGAGGTCTGAAAACAAATGTGAGAATGCCAGGTTTGAGTATCTGGCTGTGGTTTAGGACAGTTGCTTAGAATAAGTGCACTTGACTTGCCAGCTAAAGTGTGGTAGACGGTGCATCAGCTATATTTAAGCAGCCAGATGCAAGGCAGATATGTCTGATCTCCTGGCCTCCTTTCTCAAGGGATGGTCCTCAGGCTTCTCCAGAAACGCATGTGTTATCTTGTGTCCCAAGGCATTCTGGTGCCATTCCCAGTCCCATCTCTTAATCTCACCTCTCTGAATCTCTTAGGAAAAGCAGTGGTAGTGGTGGCAGCTTAATTAATTCACATTGCTGGGAACATATGGAAAACAACTTCCTTCTCATCTTTCCTAGTTGTCATAGATCCCCTTGGTTTGTACCAGTGCAATGCATCCTGGGTGGTGATGGGGGTGTCTCTCTGCAATATATGGTAACTGTACAGATATTCTGTCATTAGTAACATAGTAACTACAGTTAGGATAAATGTAGGGAGAGGCAATACACAGTGGGCTTTCTGTTTATTCTATGTTGTAATATTACCCTTTTCTAGATTTTCTTATTCTAATTCTTTTTAGAAAAAAAAACACAAAACACTTTCTTGACACATAATTCACATTCCATGCAATTCATCCATTTAAAGTACACAATTTACAGCTTTTTAGTACATCCGAGGTCAGGGGCAGCGGCCTAGAGTGCCAGGCTGCGATGGAGCAGGAACAGCCGAGAGGAGCTACCCTGCGTCCGAGGTCAGTGGCGGCCGGCAGGAGCTACCCCGCGTCCGAGGTCAGGGGCGGCGGCCGGGAGGAGACACCCCGCGTCCGCGGTCAGGGGCGATGGCAGAGAGGAGCTACCCTGCGTCCAAGGTCAGGGGTGCCCAAGAGGAGACACCCCGCGTCCGAGGTCAGGGGTGGCCAGGAGAAGCCACCTCACGCCCGAGGCCAGGGGCGGTGACCCTGAGGAGCCACCACGAGCCCAAGGCCAGGGCCCGCAGCCGGGAGGAGCAACCCGAGGATCAGTGGCTGCGCAGGCGCAGGAGGGTCTAGAGGAGCTATCCCACGTTGAAGGTCAGGAACCGCAGCGGTAAGGAGATACCCCTCGTCCAAGGTAAGGAGCAGTGGCTGTGCTTTGCTAAGAATCAGCAAACTAAAATGGACTGGAATGGGTGAATTTAACTCAGATGACCATTATATCTACTACTGCAGGCAGGAATCCCTCAGAAGAAATGGCGTAGCCATCATGGTCAACAAAAAAGTCCGAAATGCAGTACTTGGATGCAAACTCAAAAACGACAGAATGATCTGTGTTCGTCTCCAAGGCAAACCATTCAATATCAGAGTTATCCAAGTCTATGCCCCAACCAGTAATGCTGAAGAAGCTGAAGTTGAACGGTTTTATGAAGACCTACAAGACCTTTTAGAACTAACACCCCAAAAAGATGTCCTTTTCATTACAGGGGACTGGAATGCAAAAGTAGGAAGTCAAGAAACACCTGGAGTAACAGGCAAATTTGGCCTTGGAATGTGGAATGAAGAAGGGCAAAGACTAACAGAGTTTTGCCAAGAAAATGCACTGGTCATAACAAACACCCTCTTCCAACAACACAGGAGAAGACTCTGCACATGGACATCACCAGATGGTCAACACCAAAATCAGATTGATTATATTCTATGCAGCAAAAGATGGAGAAGCTCTATACAGTCAACAAAAACAAGACCAGGAGCTGACTGTGACTCAGATCATGAACTCCTTATTACCAAATTCAGACTTAAATTGAAGAAAGTAGGGAAAACTGCTAGACCATTCAGGTATGACCTAAATCAAATCCCTTATGATTATACAGTGGAAGTGAGAAATAGATTCAAGGGCCTAGATCTGATAGATAGAGTGCCTGATGAACTATGGACAGAGGTTCATGACATTGTGCAGGAGACAGGGATCAAGACCATCCCCGTGGAAAAGAAATGCAAAAAAGCAAAATGGCTGTCTGGGGAGGCCTTACAAATAGCTGTGAAGAGAAGAGAGGTGAAAAGCAAAGGAGAAAAGGAAAGATACAAGCATCTGAATGCAGAGTTCCAAAGAATAGCAAGAAGAGATAAGAAAGCCTCTTCAGCGATCAATGCAAAGAAATAGAGGAAACAACAGATTGGGAAAGACTAGAGATCTCTTCAAGAAAATTAGAGATACCAAGGGAACATTTCATGCAAAGATGGGCTCGATAAAGGACAGAAATGGTATGGATCTAACAGAAGCAGAAGATATTAAGAAAAGGTGGCAAGAATACACAGAAGAACTGTACAAAAAAAGATCTTCACAACCCAGATAATCATGATGATGTGATCACTAATCGAGAGCCAGACATCTTGGAATGTGAAGTCAAGTGGGCCTTAAAAAGCATCACTACGAACAAAGCTAGTGGAGGTGATGGAATTCCAGTTGAGCTGTTTCAAATCCTGAAAGATAATGCTGTGAAAGTGCTGCACTCAATATGTCAGCAAATTTGGAAAACTCAGCAGTGGCCACAGAACTGGAAAAGGTCAGTCTTCATTCCAATTCCAAAGAAAGGCAACGCCAAAGAATGCTCAAACTACCGCACAATTGCACTCATCTCACATGCTAGTAAAGCAATGCTCAAAATTCTCCAAGCCAGACTTCAGCAATATGTGAACCGTGAACTTCCAGATTTTCAAGCTGATTTTAGAAAAGGCAGAGGAACCAGAGGACAAATTGCCAACATCCACTGGATCATGGAAAAAGCAAGAGAGTTCCAGAAAAACATCTATTTCTGCTTTTTTGACTATGCCAAAGCCTTTGACTGTGTGGATCACAATCAACTGTGGAAAATTCTGAAAGAGATGGGAATACCAGACCACCTAACTTGCCTCTTGAGAAATCTGTATGCAGGTCAGGAGCAACAGTTAGAACTGGACATGGAACAACAGACTGGTTCCAAATAGGAAAAGGAGTACGTCAAGGCTGCATATTGTCACCCTGCTTATTTAACTTCTATGCAGAGTACATCATGAGAAACGCTGGACTGGAAGAAACACAAGCTGGAATCAAGATTGCCGGGAAATATCAATAACCTCAGATATGCAGATGACACCACCCTATGGCAGAAAGTGAAGAGGAGCTAAAAAGACTCTTGATGAAAGTGAAAGAGGAGAGTGAAAAAGTTGGCTTAAAGCTCAACATTCAGAAAACGAAGATCGTGGCATCCGGTCCCATCACTTCATGGCAAATAGATGGGGAAACAGTAGAAACAGTGTCAGACTTTATTTTCTTGGGCTCCAAACTCACTGAAGATTGTGACTGCAGCCATGAAATTAAAAGATGCTTACTCCTTGGAAGAAAAGTTATGACCAACCTAGATAGCATATTCAAAAGCAGAGACATTACTTTGCCGACTAAGGTCTGTCTAGTCAAGGCTATGGTTTTTCTTGTGGTCATGTATGGATGTGAGAGTTGGACTATAAAGAAAGCTGAGCACCAAAGAATTGATGCTTTTTTACTGTGGTGTTGGAGAAGACTCTTGAGAGTCCCTTGGAGTGCAAGGAGATCCAACCAGTCCATTCTGAAGAAGATCAACCCTGGGATTTCTTTGGAAGGAATGATGCTAAAGCTGAAGCTCCAGTACTTTGGACACCTCATTCAAAGAGTTGACTCATTGGAAAGGACTCTGATGCTGGGAGGGATTGGGGGAAGGAGGAGAAGGGGACAACAGAAGATGAGATGGCTGGATGGCATCACGGACTGGATGGACATGAGTCTGAGTGAACTCCGGGAGATGGTGATGGACAGGGAAGCCTGGCGTGCTGCGATTCATGGGGTCGCAAAGAGTCGGACACGACTGAGCGACTGAACTGAAGTGAACTGAATATTACTCAGTCATTAGAAAAAAGAACAAAAGAATGCTGTTTGCAGCAACCTGGATGGACCTAGCGATTCTCATACTGAGTGCAGTGAGTCAGACAGACAAAGACAAATATCGGACGATACCTCTTATATACAGAATCCCCCAATTCTTGATTGGGAGTAAAGGAGAGAAAAGATCTGTCAAAAATCACTAGAGAACAAAGGCAAGCAGTGCTAGAATCAAAACCAAAGTAGAAAGATATACAGAGAAACTTCATCCTAGGTGTGTACTGACCGTCTGCATTCCCCACACCCCCCACTCCCAGAAGTGAACTTGGCCAGTCTGGACTTGAAGAGGAACAGCAGATTGTATTCATTCACCTTTTCAGTGAGTTTTTCACTGGGCCAAGCCATGCGAATGCAGCTGACTTTGCTCTCAAGGAGCTCAACAGATGGTGACACCGAGCAGGACCCTACGGTCCTCGCCACCCACCTCCCACGTCCTCTGCCTGCCTTTTGCCCGTGGAACACTTCAGTCAAGGAATAAGTTTAATTGGAGAATTGAGAACATACAAAAACAAAGGAAAACAGTCAAAGGAGACCAAATAATAATAATGTGCCATTCAGTGTATTCAAAGACTTTTAGTTCTTTCTCAAAGGCTACAGACAATATTCTGGGCTATATCCTGTGAGCTGTATCATGGATGCCGAAAGCCCCACGAGGCAGAGAAGTAAACTACATGATGACCAGACTGTAGCTGCCATGACATGAGTTCTGAGACCTGGCCTCAAAGAAATGGAAACAAAGCACCTCTGGACTGAAGATTAATTATACCTAAAACAACCAAAATGACATTGGTCAGACCACCAGTGACCAATTTGAAGATGATTGTCAGAGCAGACTGTGCCGTTTCTGCATGTAGCCCGCTCCTTCTGTCTATAAAAGTTCTTGCCCCACTGCTTGCCAGTGGGTTGGGAGTCAGCCTTTGGACAGATATCTGCCCTCCTTGCCAGTTGCTGGCATCTGAAAGGAAACAAACTTTTCTTTCCACCACACTGGCCTGTTTATTGGATTTGGGGAGGTAAACAGCCAGACTTCACACCTTTTGGTAACAATGGGAGTTTGGGGTTGGAATGAGGGGGTACAAAGTGTTATCAGGAGGATAGGGTAGCCTAGAGATGTAGTGGGTGGCCACCATGTGGAGACACCTTGCCTTATGATCAGCTAACACTCAGGGTCACTAAACTTGGACAGAGCAAGGAGCTGATGACACTGTTTGAACTTTGTATCCAAACAATCCACTAATGTGCTCAGATTTCCTAGGTATTTGACACAACAATTTTATTTTTATTTTTTACATTTTTTAAGCTGGGTGTCTACCACTTACAATCAAAATCAAATGCATTTGAACTAATACACAGACGCAGGCCCTTCCTGCCTCATTTTCTAAGTATCATCAGAGAGTTTCAAAGTTTGGGATACCTCCTCCCTTGCTATCTGCAGAGTTCAACCCAAATGCTGCCTTTTCCTAACACACTTCTGCCAGTACCAACTGTTCATAAACTCCTTTGGCTATTAGAGAATTTGAAGAGATAAAGAAGGAAGGGCAGGTGGGAAGTGAGATAACAAAAGCATGGAAAATGCATGAGCTGAGGGATTAGATGCATATGGACCACTTGTTTTTCTATCCATGCAAAATGGAAATTGTGGTATCTACTTCACAGGCTTGGGCAAGAATTACATGAAATAATGTATGTGAAAGTGCTGATCATGGGGCTTAGAAAATGGTCCAGGGCTCAATTTAAATTATTCTCCCTGTACCTCTGCCTTCTCCTTGATTAGGATTCATGGGAGAGAGGAATGAGTTTGTGGGAACCCAGGTTAAACAGTTTTCATCTGTTTTCTCATTTCTATTACTTATTCAATATATTATTTCCACAAATGCAAATGAGATGTGATCCCTTCAAGGAGCTCAGAATTATTCACTTAGAAGTGTGTTGCAAGACTTGGAGTGGGTGGGGAAGCGGGTAGGAGTGATGGCTGATCCAGAGACAGTAGAATAACTTCAGGTCTGTCCCTGAGTGTGTGAACATGATGGGGGATCACCCAGGTGATGGTTTATTGGTAAGGTATGTTGAGTAGCTCTGCTAAAGCTTGAAATGTGACCGAACTGTAGTACTATTTGGCCTAGTTGTGTGAATTTTCTCCAGCAAGGTTTAGCTGCTGATGGGCGAGGCAGGAAAGCTGATTGGCAAGTTGGGTGCAATGGACACACAAGGGGCTGAGGCCCTCGATGATGTAAGTTATAGAATAAACAAAAGGGGATGCTGGACTGGGAATAGAGAGAAACGTGTTATTCACAATATTATACTTTGTCCAGAAGCTGTCACAGGGTATCACGTGGTGGCGACCTGCTGGACTATGAGGGGAGTGGATAACTGGGCATGCTAGCCCCTCTGAAATGGGCCAGAAAAACAGTTGGTTGTTTACCAAGAGGGCATCTTGATTGTGGAAAAGACTCAAGACTTTTCTCTGCCATGAAATATCCACTGAGGCAGCTGCTTAAATAGCCTTGAACTTGGGACAGCTTAGGGGAGGTACTGCTCCCTGGTTTCTTCCCATAAGCCTTAGCCAGTGCTCAGGGTTTAAGCAGAGAGCCAGGAAGAGCTGCAAGACCACAGTGCCCTGTGATAGGTGACCAACCAAG
Source organism: Ovis aries (assembly GCF_016772045.2). Taxonomy (NCBI): domain Eukaryota; kingdom Metazoa; phylum Chordata; class Mammalia; order Artiodactyla; family Bovidae; genus Ovis; species Ovis aries. The sequence continues at coordinate 38,643,346 of NC_056068.1, forward strand.
GAAATGACAACTTGGCTTTCTACAAAGGGAAGAGAGAACGGGTTTCTGCTTGAAAGACGTTTATTCAGACTTTGATAACCCTTCAGAGGTGGTGGAGGGTGGATCAGTCATTGATAGAGTCACCTATATCAATGATGCCATCCAGGCAGGAATGAGCTGCTTTAGAATTTGTGGAGGTGGAAGCTTCCCATACCTTCCTGGAGGGGAGGGGGGTGCTGTGTGGGGGCACAGGGCAAGAGTCACTCATGACCTTCCCACTCACAACTCAGACAATCACACAGAGAGACAAGAACTCGCTGAGATTTCTGGGCAAACTGTGGGCAGAGTGAAGGAGCTGACTCTAAACTAGTGACAGGCAGAATCCTCCATTCTGTAGGTACTCGAAGGGCTCCAGTTGCTTGAGGGATCATTTTCTGACTTCCTTTGATGGCTCTTTTGAGCAGCATCATGGAGGAATTCCAAGAAATGCTTGGAATTCCACTGAGCTGGGTTCAGACCTGGCTCACTTACCTCCTAGGTCAGTTGGCCCGTTTCACAGGCTCACTGAGCTTTATTTTCTCCCCCTGGAAAGTGGGGATAACAAAATCCTCTTGGAATTATTGGGAGGCTAGGGTAATTCCCATGGACAGAAGAGCCTGGCAGGCTACAGTCCATGGGGTCGCAAAGAGTCAGGCATGACTGAGCGACTAAGCACAGCACAGCACAGGGTGTTGCCTTAACAGGCTCATAATAAGTACTGATTCCCTTCCTCTTTGTGGGGGGTTTCCTGAGCACCTGCCCTTTAAGGGAGAAGCAGCAACACTTTCCACACCCCAGGCACAGACAAGAACAGTGTTAATCAACAAGGTAAACAGAAGGAGGGGATTGATTTGTTCTTCTCACACAAAGCTGAGAATGTGGCAGGTTATGGTTTTGAATATTAATACATCTGAAGTGAGAAGAACCACTTATAACAGAAACTGTCTTGCTTGCAAAGATTTATTCCCCATGTAGTTTTTCATGGCTCATAAAAGGTGATGGATGGACGTAATTTTTAGTTTAATTTCTTGCCGTGCAGTTCAGTAATTTTTGAGATAAACTCAAATTACTAAGGATCTGGAACTGTTCAAAGCAATGAGGAGCCATGCATATCTGGTTACACATAGGACACGGCACTCTTAATTTTTCAAGCCAGCCAAAGAAGGGGTGATTAGAAATCCCAGCACACACGTAAACCATGTTATCTTTAAAGTTCACTTCTGCTGTCTCTCAATGCAAACTAAATTCCCTTTAAGAAAATTTTTGTTGGCTCTTTGCAGGGAGTAGGCAGGGACAAGAATAGATAAGGAGGAGCATATAGGGTCTTTTCCATAGATGTTTTGTGTGTTTTTATAAAAATATATATTTGAATGGGTGTAAAAATGGAAAAGCAGTACTGAAGCTTGTGAAAAAAATCTGTTTGGGTTTTTTAATTTATTTAGTTTTGATTTCTCCTATAGGTTTTAAATTTTCATAAGGCAATTGAGAGCCTGACTCCTTTAAGAAATTAGTTACTGAGTAGAGTGAGAAAAATTTGAGTTTTAGAATTAATTAGAGCTAAGAACACACAAGGTCAAATGATCAGGATGCAGACCAGCTCCTGAAGTGATTGTTAGAGGCAGTAATGGGCCAAAGGGTAAGTCTTTACAGACCAATTTTCTCTGCAAGGTGTAAATAAACAAAAGTGAGATAAATAAAAGCAAGTGAGTAAGGTACTAGCCAAATGCAATTAGCATTGTGACAAAGGTTAATTTTTTAAGTAAAGATTTATATTCAATTTTTTAAAAAACAAATACTGCTCTAGATTGTATCTTGCCTTACATGTGTTCCTATTTATTAAACAGTGTTCAGTTAAATAAAATATGCTACTATCCTAAATGTAGGTTATTTTCATTTTTATAATCTTTCTAACAAGAAAGATAAATGTTCTAACAAGCACATATTGTACCCTCTATCATGAACAATAACCTAAACAGAATTCTTTGATACCAGTTTCCCTGTGGTGACACTGTGCGTGCTCAGAATTACAGTTTTAGATTGGATGAGTATAAGATCTTTGCAGCATGCCAAGCAAAGCCAGAGTGTTGAAAATAAAGGGGGTAAAAAAATCTCAATTCAGTGGTAAGTCTGGTTCCATGGTTGGAACAGTCTTCAGAGGCTGGAAAATTATGCTGCAATAAAATTGAAGAGACAGAAGGTAATGTTTTAAGAGAAAACTTTGGTGGCAGCTTAACGTGTCTGTGAGTCCCAAGAACAGGCATTACTTTGGGTACGTTGGCTGCTCTCTAAAACTTCATTGATAGGAAAAGAGCTACAGCCTATAAACTCTCAATAGGGTAGTAGAAACAAGAGGCTAAGACATAAAATAAGATGAGCTATAGTCTTATCAATCTCCATTTAGTTATTTATCATTCTCAGGCTGCTGGTTTAGCAAAAGAATTGAAATAACTTTTAATGAAAAATTCAAAGGACTTAGCATCCTAAAATAAAATAACAACACTGAAAATAACCATGTAATTAAAGGAAGGATATTTGGTCCTTCATGCAAACTTGAACCTCTCAGGTTTGCCCTCACACTGGGCAAGAGAACCACCTAAAATCAGGTGTTCAGTACCTCCAAGGTCATTGCTCTGAAACCCCAGCCCTGACCTGGTCCTGATGCTCCGGGTTTCGGACTTTCCCTCCCCTGCACCCCTGTATACATTGCTCTGGCCCCACCCCAGGGCCCTCTGCTCAGTACCACTCCTTTCCTTTGACCTTCAGTCTCCCTCTCAGGTTATCCCTCTGGCTTATTATGCAGGAGGAAATTGATCGAAGATCAGGGAGAGAGATTTAATACAAATTGGTACTGACATGGTATGCCAATTTAAACACTTATTGACTCTAACAAACTATGTTCAGCCAGGCCAAAGCTGCACACTCATTTAAAGCGCTCCTCTTCTCTGCACGCTTGGTAAGGCCCAGATCCCTCATTAGTCAGTGGTACTAACATGGCTGTCAGCTTCCCAATGTCCAGTCTTCACCTATCTTTTGGTATCCCTCAGTTTTAGTCTCAGTGTTACTGGCCTGCCCCTTTCCTCGTGGAATAGATTTAGAATCTGTATATCTATAGATCAGTGGCTTTCAAATGGTTTTGACCAGAATCCCAGTAAGAAATGCATTCTTAATTACAACCCAGAACAAACACACACACACATATACACTTCAACAGAAGTTTCATTTAGAAAGAAAAAAGAACCCTTACCTTTACTGCATGGGATGCATGCTTAACATTTTCCATTCCATTTTATTTTTTAAAAACTTGAGATGCTCTATATTAATTTCACAACCCTCTAAGAGCATTTGATTTGCAGTTTCAAGAATTATGATCTTGAGAACTAGACAGTCCTGGTTTTATCTGCTGGGAAGTAGGTCCATATCAGCATCGTTTTCTTTCTTCAGACTGTCCCACTACAACTGAATGATTCTCAAGATGTTGCTGGACCTTACTAGTTATGTGACTACTGGTTAAGGGGCATCCTCAGTAAAATGCAAACAATACACACATATACATGCACACCTTTCCTCCATTCTGTTGCTCCCATAGTGTGTCTGGTGGGTCTTTGCAAGTTATAGAATATTCCAAGTTGTCTTGGCAACAATCAGGAGCAGAGCCGTTGTTGCTTTAAGCCACCCTGGGTGGTATACATCCCCCAGATCTTCCCACATGACCCTATGCCTCGTGCTCTACTCCACGAGCTAGACCCTAAGGGAAGTGAGTTGTACCAAGCCATCTAAGCAAAAGATAATCTTTTAACTCCCTGGCAACTTAAACAAGAAAAGAACAGGCACATGGGTTTTGTAGAGTTGTTGACATAATTCTCATTAACCAATAAAAGGAAATATATTTCATCTGGAGAAATAAAATTTTTCCTAGAACACAGAGGAATTAATTGTGTGATATTCTTATACCTTCAGTACACACCAAGATGCATAAAAAGCTGCTAGAATCTTATTCTATATATAAAGAGTTCTACAGTATATGCCTTGGTTTGGTCATTATTTATGCAGTTAATGTTTCTAAGTTTATTTTTAACGTGTTCTAGAATTATTCCTGGATTTCCCCAAAGAGCATTTTTTAACAAATTGGCAGAACCGGGTTCTGATAGCCCCTAAGCAACCTTGAAGGAAATTTAACACTTGCTACTTATACTTCCTCATTACACACCCTACTCTTCAATCCCCTGAGCTACAATCTAATTACTTTTTAACCACCTTGACATCAGAGTTCAGGATTTCTCAACTGAATCTCTTTTCTAGGTGATTGTATCAGTCAGGATGTGCTGAGTTATGCTAAAAAAACAAACAACCATAAAATATTAATGACTTCTAATAATAAGGTTTATATCTCATTCATCCTACATGTGTATATCCCACGGTGGTTGGGAGGTAAGGGGGTGAGGCACTCTGCCATATGTCATCCTCACTCAGGGGCTCTGGTTTATGGAACCTCCATAACTGGAAGGTCACCTGTCACTCTGATAGGGAGAAAGAGACACGGAAAACTGAACACCAGCTCTTAAAGTCTTCTACCTCATAGCAACACATATCACTTCTGCATTCATTTCACTTGAGAACAAGTCACAGGGACCTTCCTAACATCAAGGGAATGGAAGAAGTACCATCCCACCTTGTGCCCAGGAGAGATACATAACACATTTCATGCACAGCCTCCCCACCCCATCAATAGAAGAAACGCTTCTCCTCTGCCTGTCCCCAGCATCTAACTCTGTGGAGCAATTCTCTTTCTTTAAATTCTCTTCTTCTTTGGCCCTAATCACCTCTTCTGTTACTCCTTCTATTTACCCTTCTTTTCTCTCTCAAAATCTGTGTCCTCCATTTTCTGACCTAAAATTTAATTCAGAATGGACCAAAAAAGAACCTAGAAAAATGATCCTACAAAATGACTATCTCATAAGGACACTGTCATGTATAAAATAGATAATAGTGGGAACCTACTGTAAAGGACATGAAACTCTACTTAGTGCTCTGTGGTGACCTATTTAGGAAGGAAATCCAAAAATAGGGGATATACGTATATGTATGGCTGATTCACTTTGCTGTTCAACAAAAACTGACACAGCACTGTAAAGCAACTATACTTCAATAAAAAATTTATTAAAGGGTACGAGAGAGATATAGCAGCAACTGGAGGGAGAGAGGAGGGTCCAGATCCAACAGACCAGTGATGGTAATCATTCTCCCACACTAAAGTAAGCCCAAGTGAGCAGACTTCGTAGGTTTTCTTCACTGCAGTATTCCCAGTGCCTGGAATAGGCCCTAACACATTTAATAAAAGGTAAAGGTGACTCGTACCAGCCACACAGTAAAGCAGCTGAAGTGAGGATTTTCACCCTGGTGTCTCTGACCCCTGATTCTAGAAGACCAACCTAGGAAAGTGAAAGGGGCGGGGCCTGCGAGGGGCGGGTCAGGATCTGGAAACCCCTACCCAGCACTGGCTTGCTTTTTCCTTCTTTAAATTAGTGGTTCCCTGGGATATGCGAGGCAGATATGGACAACAAAGAGGCATGGGGAAACTACTGGGGGCAATGAGTATGTTTTTTATCTTAATTAGGTTGATGCTTTTCTATGTATATACATATGTCAAAATTTACTGCACTATATGTACACTTTAAATATGTGCAGCTTTTTATATCTCATGTGTACATGAGGCTGTGAATAAAGAAGCACAGAGTGAACAGCTAAGGGAAAAAAGTGATCATCTCAAAGAGCTATGGCCAAAGTAAATATGCATGAATTTATAAAAAACTCACTTTTTCCTCCAAGCTCTTTCTTTTTCAAGACATTATTGACCAAAGGATTTTTTGTAGAAACTAATACCAGTGGCATTAATATGTCTTCAGTCAATAATGTGTTAATAGACAATACAACCAACTGTCCAGAAATCTTACTTGGGAAAATTTACCTAACAGAATAAAAGCTCTAGTACATAAGAATACGTGTACATGATATCATGGCTTAGAGAAGCAAAAATCTGGGAAGAACAAAAGTGAGGAATTAGGGATATTGCTACACACTTAAAACACTGTAAATCAACCACACTCAAAAAAAAAAAAAATTGAAATAGAGCTATCCCTCACTTTCCATGATGTATTGTTAAATGAGAAACACAGTTTGCAAATTGCAAACACCAGCACCAACCAAAAAGTTTTAACTATGTGTGTTTGTGTTAAGCATAAAAGAAATACAGAAAGATAATAATACATTTGTTAATGTTGACAATCTCTCAAGAGATTAGAATGGCGGGCAGTGGGAAGAGATTTTTAATCTTCTAAAAATATAGTTTAAGGTGGTTTCATAGATTATAATCATTGATACTGTCATTTTTAATTTAATAAAGGAAAAGATACAGAACATAAGGAAATACGAATTAAGAGAAACAAAAATAAATCCTGTAATTTCAACACTCTACCCTCCTAGATCGCCTTCCACCTGTCAACATTTATTTCATAGCTGCAATCCCAAGGCACGTATCAGCTTTTCACTTAACTTCATGTTTTAAATGCTTTTTCTGAGACCACCCTTCAGTATTTACAAAGATTATTTCCTTTATCTTCACCACCTTGCAAGGGCTAATAAAATACAATTTATCAAGCCACTATTTCAAAGTGTATAGCATGATGATCATTGCAATACTAGGTCTGTCATCCTAGTTTATGCTTTTAAACATTAATTTTCCTTGAGGGCTCTTTTCTGTTATGAATTTTTGATGTAGGAGTAACATTAGTTTCTTCTTTTATTCTAGTATGATTTAGAAGGTAAATACTCTGTTTTAACATTACTCATCATTAACTTCAGACCTTCCATAAATATCCCATGTGCTATAACCATCAATTTATATATATCTATTACAGCATAACTTCAGAATTTATTTTTTGGCAAATAAGGAGCTATATCCTTTGAGGATTTTCTTCCTTCATGCCTTTTCACTAGTCATCAGCTCAATCTGAGAGCTAATATACCTCTTTTCATGTCTTCTACCACCTGCTTTCATTCCAGTCAAAGTAAAATAAGTATTTCCTCTCCTTTTCCTTCTATTTGTTTTGCAAAGTGTGTGGGGAGGAATAAGAATATATATTTATGTTTTTTGTTTGTGCATAAGAAACCTCTTTCAGTGGTTCTATCTATTGACTAGATACAGAAATCATCTTACTCATGGTGATATGGGGGTTGGAACTAAGTGGATGGGAATAGGACTGAGGGAATATAGATATTTTATCTACAATATCTATCGACCATCTCTCAGCTTTGCATTTATCTCTTCAAGATATACTATCTATAAAAATTCCCAGTGTACCCACATTAAGATACTTTCACATTCCTCTACCTCAACTTAAAATGTCTGAAGACAATGAATTGTTTTCAGAATTTTTAAAGAAAAAAAAATTGATATAAGATGGATATGTCCATTCAATTTACTATTTTTTCATGAAAGATATAGGACCTGAAAAATTTTCAGAAATAATACAACTCAAATAGTTATTCTGTTGAAATTATTGGAGTTAGATAAGACCCTCTAGAATAATGTGTTAAGTGGAGAAACTTTTGCTATAAAAATGCATAAATAATGAACAGTGAGTCCAATTATTCCATATAAAATATAACTATTATTTTGAACACCGTTTGGAAAATTAGTAAAAATAACCTAAGTGGGGAAAGGTGGTTCCTAATACAACCAAGGGTAAATAATAAAGGAGAGACTTCACAGCAAACATCTGTTTCTTATTTACAGCATTCAATGGTGAGAAACAGGAAACATCCTCACCATTTCTTTGTACACGTTGTTTTGGGGACTATGTGTATTTGGATCATCTCTGTCTTGTGTTTTACCATTATCATCTCCTAGAGTCGCCATTTTATCTTTTAACAGTTTTCCATGATTGTAACCATTGTAGAGCAGAACTCTAAGCTGCTCTGTTTCTTTTCACTACTGCCAATTCCTTGAGATTGACTTGAGGATTTTACTTTTTATGCAGGTCATGGGAAACAAAGAGAAACTGGAAAAAGTCATACAAACAAATGACTACAGCAGTTAAAAAAAAAAAAAAGGCAGCACTAGAGAGATATGTATGGGAACAAAAAGAGGGAGAAAGAGGGAGCAATTCACTCTCCCTGGAGTTGAAAAGGATGGCATTTGATGCTAGCTGAAGATGACCTGGTCCCACATAAGGACATGGGTGGGGAGCATTCTAAGCAGAGGGAACAGCATCTACAAAGATACCATGGCTTGGCTAGGGAGGGAATTGGCAAGAATAATATGCATGAAGAAAGAGACTGTGGATTTTTGTATAATTCAGCTCGAAATGATCTCTACTTGATTGTTCATTCCTTCCAGAAAGATGTCATTTTGTAAGTAAATCAATTCAAAATAAGTATGCTTTAAATTCTAAAAAGACTGCAAATCCTGAGTTCTCTAAGCATGGCTTCAGGATACTTCGAAAACACACCAACATAACATCAACATCTCAGTATGATAAGAGGCCGATGATGGATTTTTAGCTGTCAGAACTGTGATGGAGCTGTCAGAGTATATGAAATCAGCCACATACATATCATAGGCTTATCCACTCTGCTGCTGCTGCTGCCAAGTCACTTCAGTCGTGTCCAACTCTGTGTGACCCCATAGATGGCAGCCCACCCGGCTCCTCCGTCCCTGGGATTCTCCAGGCAAGAACACAGGAGTGGGTTGCCATTTCCTTCTCCAATGCATGAAAGTGAAAAGTGAAGTCGCTCAGTCGCTCAGTCGTGTCCTACTCTTCGCGACCCCATGGACTGCAGCCCTCCAGGCTGGGACAGCATAAAACCTCAAACTTTTTAGCAAGTTAGGAAATGAAAAGAAAGGGCGATGCTGCATGCATCTTCTCATGGAGGATCCAGCCACTTCCATGTCCAGATTTTCTGTACCTCCTCTCCCTAAACATTTCCTTCTAATGCCAAATGAAATTCTTCTTTCACTAAACAGTTTCTCTCCTCTGGGTCTGCACTTAGTACTTGAGTTTTTCTTTTTTTGAAATACTAAAAATCTGAAAAGAAAAAATAAATTTGAGCTGGACTTGCATGGAAAGCCCAGTATTCCTGCCAGAACTTCTGTAAGAGAAAACTACAAGAACTTTGGTTCAGTAATTGGCAATGCCAAGTTAACCTCACTGTTCGTGCTGATGGGGAGAGAGGTCAGATCTTCTGAAATGTAAATTTTCCCAGCCCACAGCACTGTCCTGCCTCCTCTGATGGTAGACCAAGAAACCAGGGCACTGAGGGTAATTTTGCATGAATAATACATGATGGCCTGGCATGACTGTGGCTCTTAAGACTGACATTTCTCAGAATAATAATGGGATCGGGTTGTTTCATACATTTCAACTAAATTCAACAAATGTTTATTAAGTACTTTGAGCACAGCTGCAAGTCACTGCTCCAGTTGCATGGCACTTTCTGCAGAGGCTAAGATAAAGACAACTCCAGGTTTGTCCTCAAGAGCTTAAAACCTAAGGAGGGAGATGGAGCAAGTGCATGGACATTCAATAAAATGCAGAAAATACAAATGTCTTAGAGAGCTAGGTAAGAGATACCAATAAGTACCTGTAGAGGTTGAGGATGCCTGAAGAAAATGTCAACTGAGATGGATTTGAAGAATGAGATAGCAACAGTTTTGATCATCAACTACATGCCAGACACTAGCATGCAACTTTATAGCTAATCCCCCCAACAGCCATACCAAATAGATATTGCTATCCCCATTTAACTAATGGGTAAAGTAAGACTTCAAGCCACAACTATTTGAGGATAGAACCAAAGCTGAATCCCAGAAATGTCTTTCCCTACTGCACCAAGCTGACTTTTCCAGGAGTGAAAGTGGGGAAGTCCTTCAAGAATAAGGAAACAGCCAAATCAAAGACATGATGGCAGCAAAGGACAAAATAAGTGATGAAAACATGTGAAACTTGTTATCTAGTTAAACTTGTTGGTCCAGTTAAACTTGCAAGAAAGAGTAGAGGTTAGGCTTTGAATGCAGGGTGAGAAGTTTCTATTTGTGCTGGGAATAGGAGTCACGGAGAGTTTAGCCAAAATAACAGGGTTGGATTAGTGCTATAGCAAGTGGACCTAGATAAATTGCTCAGGTGAGATGAGAGTGAGAAGAAATTAAAGTTTACAAATCCAGAGTTGAGAAGATATCAAACACGGGTGTAGGATGAATCTGCTTGGCTTCCACCTTCACATCACACACACTTATTCCATAGTTGAAGCCACTTGGTGTCTCTCTGCAAACTTAGAGACCCATCTTGTTCTTACAAGAGTCAGTGACCCAGGGGACCGCTTCTAGTACCAGGGCAGAGGGTGACCAGGGGTCAGACAAAGATTCTTGAGGAAATCTCAAAAATATTTCTTGAGAGAAACCTCATGAAAGGCCATAATCCCTGAAATAACCAAGGAGAGAATCTTGAATCATTTTGGTTTAATATTTAAAGAAAGGATGATTCTGTAGGATAGAGAACTTGAGGAAACCTGAAAAATTAAATATTTAACAAATATGAATATTTAAATTCAAATATATATATTTAAATATAGATAAGAGTTGGACTGTGAAGAAGGCTGAGTGCCGAAGAATTGGTGCTTTTGTACTGTGGTGTTGGAGAAGACTCTTGAGAGTCCCTTGGACTGCAAGGAGATCCAACCAGTCCATTCTGAAGGCGATCAACCCTGGGGTTTCTTTGGAAGGAATGAAGCTAAAGCTGAAACTCCAGTACTTTGGCCACCTCATGCAAAGAGTTGACTCATTGGAAAGAGTCTGATGCTGGGAGGGATTGGGGGCAGGAGGAGAAGGGGAGGACAGAGGATGAGATGGCTGGATGGCATCACCGACTTGATGGACGTGAGTTTGAGTGAACTCCTGGAGTTGGTGATGGACAGGGAGGCCTGGCGTGCTGCAATTCATGGGGTCGCAAAAAGTCAGACATAACTGAGCGACTGAACTGAACTGAAGTGTATATATATATATATATATATATAGAGAGAGAGTATTGTTTTACATTTAGATAATTTTCATTTGGTTAACTATCTCAGTAGAATATATTAAGACAGTACTTAGGCCAGACATGCATTTATATATTCATTCATTCAGCACATTTACTTAATATTATAAAGAGAATGAAGACAGACATGATAGAAGCTCCCCAGCTCTCCTTGCGTTGACCCATGTCCTCTTTTCCTTTTTTCCCTCTTTCCTCTGTATCCCTGCTACCTCCTCCTCCTCAGTCCTTGACTAACAGAGAAGCTGCAGTGTTTTTTTTTTTTTTTTAAAAAAAGAACGTTCTCGAAAGATTTGTTCCAGGGTGGCACCAGTGATCCTGAACAGGAGGCACAGTTCCAAGCACAAGTTTCATAGCAGTTAGTGACGAAAATGACTACCTGAGCCAAACCACAAGGACACATACCGCTCTTCTCTCCACCCCATAAAACTAACCATCCTTCTTCAACTGAGTCACCTGGTCTCAGGAGTTCACTGATGCATGTCAGCTGAGTAAAGCTTTCTGTCTGCTGAGTCACTTAAACTATTTTCTTCCTTGACTGTCTCTTGTGTAAGTGAGGCGCTTCATCAGGGGCTTTATACATATTGACTCATTTAACCTTCACATAACCCTAAAGTAGAAATAGTATCACCAGTTTATAGATGTCAATACAGAGGCTTGGGTAGGTTGGTTAATTCACCTAAAGTCAGTACACAGTACAGCCATGGTTTAAACCCTGACCTGCTGATGCCAATCACAGATGCAGACAGAAATATAGAAACCAGGAGATGGTAGACAGTGTTGTCAGAAAGCTGAGGGAAAAGAAGAGAAGGAAGGAGGGACTACCTGCTGTGTGCCAGACCCTATGAATCTGCTTTCAAACACCGTCTCATTTAATCTTCACAAGCTAATAAGGCTTGTGATGTCCAGTTTATAAACAAAAGCACAGAGCTTCAAGAGGGCAAGTAACTCATCTGAATTCACACAAGCAGGCAGTTCTCTTAGCTTCTTTCCCACCCATTCACCATGTGCCCCCAGCTGCCCTCCCCATACATACTTTCAGTGACCCCTTCCCAACCTGCTGGCAGCTTCCTCTCTGTTCTCAAGCTCATGAATTTTCAAAAGAAGTGCTCCCTAAAGCTTGTACCTCTGTCCCTACTCGTTACTTCCTTACATTCATTACAGAAAAAATGTATTCATATTTACCGCATTCACTTCCTCACCTCCCAGCAACTCATTTCAGCCTGGCTTCTGTCCCTACCACTCCTCTGATTAATCAACTTCTCCAGGGCAATAAAATCAACCGGCTATAGATGGATAGAAAGAAATCTGTTACAAGGACTTGACTCATGACATGATTTTGGAGGCTGAGTTCCCATGATCTGCAAGTTGTGCTGTTCAATCCACTCAGTTGTGTCCGACTCTTTGCGACCCCGTGGACTGCAGTACACCAGGCTTCCCTGTCCTTCCCTATCTCTCAGAGTTTGCTCAAACTCATGTCCATTAAGTTGGTGATGCCATCCAACCATCTCATCCTCTGTCACCCCTTCTCGTCCTGCCCTCAATCTTTCCCAGCGTCAGGGTCTTTTCCAAAGAGTTGGCTCTCCAAATCAGGTGGCCAAAGTATTGGAGTTTCAGCTTCCGCCTCAGTCCTTCCAATGAATATTTGGGGTTGATTTCCTTTAGAATTGACTGGTTTGATCCTCTTGCTGTCCAAGGGACTCTCAAAAGTGTTCTCTAACACCACAGTTCAAAAGCATCAATTCTTCAAGTTGGAGACCCAGAAAGCCAGGTATGCAGCTCCAGTCTGAGGCCTGGGAGCTAGGGGTGCGGGGGTGAAAGTCCCCATCCTGGGGCAGTAGAAGACTGATGATCCAGTTTAACACACAAGCAGAGACTGAGCTCCTCCCTCCTCATCTTTTCTTCCCTTCTATTCCAGCTTTCAACAGGCTGGGTGACACCCACCCACTTTGGGAGGGCAATTAGCTTTACTAGGTCTACCAATTCAGGAGCTAATTTCATCCAGAAACACACCCTTACAGATACATCCAGAATAACATTTAGCTGAAAATCCAGGCCCTTTGTAGCCCAGTCAAGTTGATTCATAAAATTAACCACACAAACCACTAAGGACTCCCTAATGGTCAAATCCAGTAGTTGCTTCTCAGTCTCCATCCTTGATGAGGCTCATATGAATTTGATAGTGTTTATGTCGAGTTGAAACATAAAAGAGATGCAAGTGGAACTACCCTGATTGTAGCAGGGGAGAGGGCCTGAGCAAGCCTCCCTTCTTTCTCCTCCCTTTCTGCAGTGCTCCCTGAAGCATCTCAGGGGAGTCCTGGAGTCCTGAGGGGCAGAGATTGATGTTATCCTTGAGGGAAAAGAGCTCAGCACTTGACCATTGGCTGACAGGGGTTGGATGCTTGATATCCTTAAATCCCCACCTCTCTAAACCTAAGCAGTAAAGGAAGCCACAGCGTGGATTAATCCTTAGTGGGGCTTTGGCCAGAAGGAAAGGTGAGTTGGCTCAGGGAGTTGACTCAGGTTCAAGGGAGTTGACTGGTGGATAAAAGAAAGAGACTTGAGAAGCTGACCCCACCACAAAGTTGAAGCAAGAACATGGGTAAGGAAAAACTTTGCTTTAGGATTTATTCTGAACTTCAAACTCTTAAAAGAAAGCCCACACGATACAGAAATATAGTCACAAAAACATAAGTTACCAGGGGATAAGGGGTGGGGAGGGATAAATTGAGAGTTTGGGATTGACAAATACAAACTACTATATACAAAATAGATAACATAATAAGGACCCAGTGTATAGCACAGGCAAGTCCACTCAATACTCTATAATGACCTGGGAAAAGAACCTAAAACAGAGTGGATATATGTATTAACTAATTCACTCTGCTGTACACCTGAAACTAACACAACATTGTAAATCAACTATACTCCAATTAAAAAAAAAAAGCCCACACATCAGAGTAACTTACATCCCCAATGGGCTGTGAGTCCTTTGAGGGCAGAGACCAGGGATTCTCAAGGGAAATTTCATAAACACTTGACGGGTGGACATAAAATTGAAATCCACCCACATGTCACATTCATTTTTCTTTTTCAGTGAAATCACACTGAGCTCTGAGCACACAGCTCTCCACGGGTCTGGAGAGCAGCTACTGCTGATTTTTCTATATTTATATTAGCCATTTCCAGCCAGTTGCCATGGATATCCAGAAGGTAAGCAAGGTACCCACACAGAGTGAAATTCAACTTTGAAAAATCTTACACGATTGTAGGAAAGTTTGCTTGTTTGTTGGATAGTTGTTAAAACGATAAAGTTTTACACAGCAGATACTCCATTTTCCTGTCAGAGGAATGAATAAATGAACAGAACATGTGCTTGGCCTGGGAATTCAGAAAAGACGGCTGTATGCTTTTCCCTTTTTTCCTCTTACAGATCTCAGCACCTGTCAGCTGAACTCACACAAATTCAGAGTGAGGCACTTTCTCTCCATTTTCCAAATTTTATGACAATGCTATCTATTTCCTGTCAAATTAGCATGCTCCTTTTTACAAGCCTTTTGTTATGTAGATCTATAGATAATTTTAATTCTAGTGTCCTTGTCTTTATTAAACGGATACCCTCTGCTGGATTAAATTGGGTCATAAAAATTGTATCACATTATTTTATGTAGCATAAATATAATGTCGTGTGTTCAGCGTACTGTCAAATCTTTGGTGGTAATGAATAACCGACTTTCACTGCCCACTGAGAATGCCGACTGTCCCTCCCTCTCCACAGCTGCGGTTGATACTAGATTATTTTCAAGTTGCACCATCTCTGCTTTCCCCTAAGAATCACCTGGTGAGACAATCACCTATTCTATACCAACCTAATCGTATTATCTTTCAACTGAAAAAAAAAAAAGAAAGAAAGAAAAAGGAACATAAATCTACAGTTGCCCCCCTCTTTGTTCGTGGCTCAGATTCCCTTATGAGATTTTTCTTAGGCAATACGAAATTGAATACTTTAAATTTGGAGAAAATGTGTGGTCTCTTGGTGGGTGATGGGCCCTATTTCTTCAGTCTTCAGTGTCCTGAGTTGCATCTGAGAACAGTGTCCTAATAATCAGGGGTAGCTCCCCATTCACTTAGCCAGGGTCCTCCTGGCCTCGAAGGATTAGAGCCAAGATGTAATGAGACAGTGTCCCCAGGAGGACAAGCTGGGAATGTCAGAAGCCAGGAAAATGAGTGATTCCCAGTCTAGAAGCCTCCAGGTGAGGCAAGAAATGTCCAATGCCCAGCCAGGCTAGAGTCTTTAAACGGGGTAGACGTTTCCTAAAAGCAAGAAGCATCACATTCATCCTTAAACTGGGGGGACAGTAGAAAGAGAGGGGTGTGAGGGAGCTCCACTTTCTGAAATAAAAATGGATGTTTAAAGACCACCATTTGAGAAAACTCCAGGACTCAGTGAAGGACAGGAGAGCCTGGGGTGCTGCAGTCCATGGGGCTGCAAAGAGCCAGGCATGACTTAGCAACTGAAGGATAACAACAAAAACTCACCAAAGCTTTCCTTACCCACATCATGAGGGACTCTGGACTGGAGACCAGGATGGCAAAAATGTTACAGATTTCTTATTTCTGCCACTCCCACTCTGCCTCCCTGTTGAACTTGCATGAAATCACTTTGAACACAAAAGGTGCAAACATTTGTCTTTAAGAGCAGGGAGGAAGTAGGGAACTGGATACACTGTGGCCCACTGTGCATCTGAGACTGGGAAGAGAAGACCAAGAGGAGGCAGTGATGGAAGCTCCAGAAGAGAGAAATGCGGCTGGATGCGGCCGGGACTTTGAGGTTTGCTGTCAGGGAAAAAAAGAAGAGAAAGTGGGGAGCTGGGCCAGGCCTGAGAAAGCATCCTGGCACAGAGCAGCAGAAAGTCCCAGCCTAGAGCTCCTGGTAGTTTATCTTTCCAATCAGGGAAGCGAGGCTGTCCATCACCAAAGAGCTTGGGATTCGAATCTCTGCCTTTGTTGGCGGTGTCAACATGGACCAGCGTCGGCATCACCCCGTGCCTCTGTAAAATGGGCATGATGGTAATTTCAACCTCTTAAGATTATAGTGATTCCTTTTTTCTCCCATTTTTCCCCTGGTTTTGATATTAAAATTTCTCAGAAATGTTTAGTTCCCAAAACACATCTGGGGAAAAAAACAAACACAAAAATGAAAAACATTTGGACTCCCTAGATATGGAGAGTCAGCTTCATCTTGTCTCCTCTATGAAAAACCTTTATTCCAAGAGCTATATGATGTCCTGCCCTGAGTGGACCCCCTGACAGGGAGGGGTCCTGTGGGGCTCAGAGTTCATATTGTTCATTTCTTAGTTAACCTCTGTTTCATGAAACGCAACAAACTCATCCCATTCATCTTTAGACTAGATAGGCTGGCATTTGGATTCTGACGTGGTAGCAGGTTCCCAGACATAGCCCCATCTCACCTGAGAGACTGTTGTAGATGGTGATAATGAAAGAAGGCAGATCCCAGGCAGAGAGTTACAGCCAGGCAGAGCTGTGATGTAAAAAAAAGCACAGAGATCCAACAGGATGGGAAACAAGCTGCTGTGCACACAAAACAGAAACTGAGCTGCACTGGCTGGGTATGTGTGTGTGTGTGTGTGTGTGGCCACTTCTCCCCAATACACACTAGCTTAATTCAGACCCTCCATCTCTACCTGGACTTTTGCCAACAGTCTCTTACAAAGAAATAAAAGTAAAACACAGAACCTCCCATTTTGTGGGGAGGAGGAGGAGACTCTGGCAAGTAAAGGTAGCTGGCCAAAGAGCCCCCACCAAAATCTCTGATCTCCCATATGAAAGCACTCCCCTGGCTTTTCCTGCCACTGCCACCATATAGACCGTGAGAGTCGGGCAGAGGGGTGAAGTACAGCTTTACGGTTCTGGCCCAAGTATGGGCTTAATTTGGTATCCATAGCTTCATTTAGCACAGCTGAGAAAGATGGATATGCCAAGGAAAGGTCACTAAATTCAGAGAGAGAACAGTAAAGAACTAACTCCCCAAATGCAAACTACATAAAATAACATGATTTCTAGAATTTTTGAGGCTACAGAAATGAACTGCTAGTCCCATAGGAACAGACACAGCCAGGTTTTCAGAGTCCACATGTCAACAAAGGCAGCAGGGAATTCCTGGCCCCAGAGACCTGGCAGACCTCACCAGCCATGACCACATCTTGCAGCCTGGCTCCTTCAACAACACCATTTTGTTGTCCCTCATATAAACTGGGTTCCTGTATATATGCCCTGTATTCTCTCGTTTCTTCAGGTGGGACCAAAAGAGGCCACGTTTTCATCATTCTCCCTGAGCCCACAGGAACTTTTCTCTCAGCATTATTTTCCTGTCAATGAAACATACCTCTTCTCTAGGCTATTGACAAGTCTGGTATTGACTAGGGTATATCAAACGACGCTTGCTCCTTGGAAGAAAGCTATGACAAACCTGAAGTTGCTCAGTCGTGTCCGAATCTTTGCGACCCCATGGACTATAGCCTACCAGGCTTCTCCATCCATGGGATTTTTCAGGCAAGAGTATTGGAGTGGGTTGCCATTTCCTTCTCCAGGGGATCTTCCTGACCCAGGGATTGAACCCAGATCTCCTGCATTGTAGGCAGACGCTTTTTTCCTCTGAGCCACCAAGGAAGCCCTAAGACAGTGTTTTAAAAAGCAGAGACATTACTTTCCTTACAAAGGTCCATATAGTCCAGGCTTTGTTTTTTCCAGTAGTCATGTATGAATGTGAGAGTTGGACCATAAAGAAGGCTGATTGCCAAAGAATCAATGCTTTTGAACTGTCATGCTGGAAGATTCTTGAGAGTCCCTTAGACAGTAAGGAGATCAAATCAGTCAATCCTAAAGGACATCAACCCTGATATTCATTGGAAGGACTGATGTTGAAGGTGAAATTCCAATATTTTGGCCACCTGATGCAAAGAGATGACTCATTGGAAAAGACCCTGATGCTGGGAAAGACTGAAGGCAGGAGGAGAAGGGAACAGAGGATGAGGTGGTTGGATGCTATCACTGACTCAATGGACATAAGTTTGAGCAAACTCCAGGAGAAAGTGAAGGACAGGGAAGCCTGGTGTGCTGAAGTCCATGGGGTCACAAAGAGTCGGACACAACTTAGCAACTGAACAACAACAACGGTATATCACAAGGGGGGAAGAGAAAT
The DNA here is from genome assembly GCF_016772045.2 of Ovis aries. NCBI lineage: Eukaryota > Metazoa > Chordata > Mammalia > Artiodactyla > Bovidae > Ovis > Ovis aries. The sequence continues at coordinate 38,661,673 of NC_056068.1, forward strand.
GGCAGGAACATGGGAGAAAAAAATTGTGGATCAAGCTAATCAAAAGAAATGCCTTGTAGGGATGATAAATTCTTTATCACATTTCAAATGCTAATCTCCAGGGCTTATCTTCATACAGATGTGAGTCATGCTTGATTCTCTGGGCAGTGGGGTGGGGAGTGGTAGGAGTTGGTGGAGATAGGAAGTCTTTATTCATAGGAATCAAAAGAATAAGTGGGTTTACACTTAGACAATTTTTCCTTGATCAATCCAGTCACTTATTTACAATGCTTTCCTCTGTGGGAATCTCCAAAGATGGCTACTATAAATGTCTTCCCTCCATGTACATACACATGGCACTTCACTCATTAAGAAATGAACTTTGTCTTCTCTCACTGAATGTGATCTGAACATATGGCCTGTTTTGACAATAGAATACAGTGAAAGTGACATTCTAGGGCTTTCAAACCCAGGCCTTATGAGAACTAGCAGCTTTCTTGTCCTCCCTCTTAGACGCTATCTGCTAAAAAAAGGCTGACTACCCTGAGAGAGCCATGCTATGAGGAAGTCCAAACAAGCCAAATAGAGATGCTGTGTGGAGGGTGAGAGATATCTAACCAGCACTCAGTCATCGCAGATGAATAAACAGACATGCTAATGAAGAAGCTATCATGGACTTTCTGCCCTAGCAGACAAAAAAAAGCAGGACAGTTTTCCAGGTAAGCCAAGCTTAGATTATAGAATCATGAGAAATCATATATTATGTCTTAGGCCATTAAATTTTGGGGTGGCTTGTAGCAATAGAACTGTGGAAAATTCTTAAAGAGATGGGAATACCAGACCACCTTACCTGCCTCCTGAGAAATCTGTAAGCAGGTCAAGAAGCAACAGTTGGAATCAGACATGGAACAACAGACTGGTTCCAAATTGGGAAAGGAGTGTGTCGAGGCTGTATATTGTCACCCTGCTTATTTAACTTATATGCAGAGTACATCATGAGAAATGCCAGACTGGGAGAAGCACAAGCTGGAATCAAGATTGCCAGGAGAAATATCAATAACCTCAGATACACAGATGACACCACCCTTATGGCAGGAAGCAAAGAAGAACTAAGGAGTCTCTTGATGAAAGTTAAAGAAGAGAGTGAAAAAGCTGACTTAAAACTCAACATTCAAAAAACTAAGATCATGGCATCTGGTCCCATCACTTTCACAACAAATAGATGGGGAAATCATGGAAACAGTGACAGACTTCACTTTCTTGGGCTCCAGAAACACTGCAGATGGTGACTGCAGCCATGAAATGAAAAGACACTCGCTCCTTGGAAGAAAAGCTGTGACAAACCTAGACAGCAGATTAAAAAGCAGAGACATTACCTTACCAACAAAGGTCTGTCTGTCTAGTCAAAGCTATAGTTTTTCCAGTAGTCATGTATGGATGTGAGAGTTGGACCATAAAGAAAGCTGAGTGCCAAAGAAATGATGCTTTTGAACTGTGGTATTGGAAAAGACCTTTGAGAGTTCCTTGGATTGCAAGGAGATCAAACTAGTCAATCCTAAAAGAAATCAGTCCTGAATATTCATTGGAAGGACTGATGCTGAAGCTGAAACTCCAATACTTTGGCCACCTGATGCAAAGAACTGACTCATTGGAAAAGACCTTGATGCTGGGAAAGATTGAAGGCAAGAGGAGCAGGGGATGACAGAGGATGAGATAGTTGGATGGCATCACCAACTCAATGGACATGAGTTTGAGCAAGCTCCAGGTGTTGGTGATGGACAGGAAGCCTGGTGTGCTACAGTCCATGGGGTCGCAAGAGTTGGACTCGATTGAGTGACTGAACTGAACTGGACTGTAGCAATAGAAAACTGAAACACTACCCTATGCCACATCAAGTCATCATTACCTCTGTATCTAGGTATTTTTGTATGCACTTTTATAATTGTTGTTTTACCAATGGTTAATCTTTTCAAGTTCTTAATGACAAGGTCAGTGTCTTAAGCATCTCTGACTTAGCAGATGCTCAATAATTCATTTTAGCCAATAAACTAACTAGATGGATGGGTGCAAGAGAGATGACAAATATAGGAGTCCCTTTTCTCAAGGAGCCAAAAGGAATGGTTTAGCTTAGGAGAAGAATACCTTCCTACAACACTTTTCTCTGACATTTCTAACGAAATGAAAGAATTTAACACAGAGATACAGAGAATTTGGAATCTGAGTGTGAGTGAGGGAACTCTCTCATATCAGTCAGCTTCCATTTCATCAGTGATGAAGAATGTATAATCATTTATTGAGGACAGTGATGGGACAGATTGATAAACCATCAGATGGAGAAAGGGCCTGAGACAGATACTATAACGAAGACTGACTACCATCAGTCTTCACTAGAGGGTTAAATACAAAGGGAAAATGTTTCTGGGAATATCTGTCTTGGGAAAAGCTTGTTGAAAGCAGCTTCTAAGAGGGAGAATCACCTTCCTATCTAGGAAGAAATAAATAGATCCAAATAAATAAATGAAAGCCTTTCACCTACTAGATAGAGATGGTTAAGATTCAGATTTGAGGAAAATCAGTAGGTTGACAGAAGGGTCAAACTAAAATGCCCAATAAAGTGAATTCATGATTACATTTACAAAAATAATTGCAAAATATTTTTGCACAACAGTTACTCAAAGTACTTGGCAAATTTTGTAGATGAGGTGAGGCATGCACCATCTGTGTAACATAAATTGTTACCAAATGCTTTCACAGATTTTGGTGTTTAAATGTGTCATGAGGTCAACTGGGGGAGGTGGTAGGGGCTGGAGATTTTTAAAAATATATCTTTGCAAATTACTTTGAAAATTAAAACCAACAAATGAATAGTAATAACTGCTTATCAAGATTATCACAGATTTTTAAAAAAAGATTATCACAGATTGTTCAAAAAACCCAACATTTATATGTAGCAGACATGAATTTGTAATCAATGCACTCAGGTAAAGAAGCATCACGTTATCTTAATATTTTCTTAAAAATATTAAATCTGACTCCAGCTCCACTAGCTAGTCTCTGTCCCCTACTTTCCCTTAGTGTCTTACATAGTGCAGAACACTGAGAAAAGGATAATTCGGTCACAGTTGATATACCCCTTGTCTGTATCCACGTGGTCCCTTGTAGGTGGGAAGTTCCATGGATCGTGCCCCTGGTTTAAAATGCAACATTAATAGAAAAGTTGAGGTATAACAAGGTCAAAAGATCAGTTTCAATTGCCATTGAAAAGATACTCTGTCACAGTTCCCAAGAGAAAGAGCATGCCACACCACGGCAGGGACCACACAGGGAAACACCCAGTTTGGTCAGGAGACAGGGGGCAGGGGGCAGGGGAACTGTGTGCAAGAGCCTTTATTATGGTTTCCTCAGGAAGAAACAGGTGAGGCATCCGACCTTCTCAACAAGGCTACCTATGCCTGCACAGCCTCATGCTGCCTTCCCACACCCCTTTAGCCCTGTTGCATTTTCATTTTTTTCTGGCACTTATTATCTTCTATATAATTTATTAATTATGCTTATTGTTTGCCATCACCCCCTTACACCATGTACATTTCACAAAAGCAGGAATCTTTCTGTGTCTTCTTCACTGATGTATACCAAGAACAGTTCTGAGGGTTTGGAACTTCAGAGTAGATGCTCAGTAAATATTTGCTGAGTGAATGAATGGTTAGCTGATACTCACACCATAACATGAGTCCTCTTTTCATCCCCATTCATGTAGTAGAGCAGGAACTTGCTGGATCACAGACAGACAAGACAGTGAAGAATTGGGATTAAAGCCTAGTCCATATCCTTCCACATGAGAAATGCCTATGTTTAGTTACCTCCTCTTCCTTCAGCCATAATATCAAGAACCTCAGATATGCAGATGACATTACCCTTATGGCAGAAAGCGAAGAAGAACTAAAGAGCCTCTTGATGAAGGTAGAAGAGGACAGTGAAAAAGTTGACTTACAACTCAACATTCAGAAAATTAAGATCATGGCATCCAGTCCCATCACTTCATTGCAAATAGATGGGGAAACAATGGAAACAGTGACAGACTATTATTTTCTTGGGCTCCAAAATCACTACAGATGGTGACAGTAGCCAAGAAATTAAAACACGCTTGCTCCTTGGAAGAAAAGCTATGACCAACCTAGACAGAATATTAAAAAGCAGAGACATTACTTTGGCAACAAAGGTCCATCTAGTCAAAGCTATGGTTTTTCCAGTAGTCATGTATGGATGTGAGAGTTGACAATACAGCTGAGCACCAAAGAATTGATGCTTTTAACTGTGGTGTTGGAGAAGACTCTTGAGAGTCCCTTGGACTGCAAGGAGATCAAACTAGTGAATCCTAAAAGAAATCAGTCCTGAATATTCATTGGAAGGACTGATGCTGAAGCTGAAACTCCAATACTTTGGCCACCTGATGACGCCAAGAACTGACTCACTGGAAAAGACCCTGATGCTGGGAAAGATTAAAGGCAGGAGGAGAAGGGGATGACAGAGGATGAGATGGTTGGATGGCAACACCAACTCAATGGACATGAGTTTGAGCAAGCTCCAGGAGTTGGTGATAGACAGGGAAGCCTAGTGTGCTGCAATCCATGGTATCAGAAAGAGTCAGACACAACTGAGTGACTGAGCTGAACTGAAGAGCATAATTACGGAGATTGTTTTTTTAATCAGGGTACATTTCATTAAATTAAAGAAAATGTAAAAATTATGAAGGTGGCCTGAGACTAGAAATGAGTGAAGTGAGTCTCTTATCTGAGTCTCCCAGTTTGACATCTGGGAAATCTACTTAGTAATCACTTTTGTCTTAAAATATGTATCAGTGTCCTAAGAACACATCTTCTTCCCAATTGCTTCTATTTTCACCTAGGATTACTGGATCTGTGCACAAACACACACAAAAGACAGAAACTGATGAACCCTTATGTACATTTTTTGAAATATTTGTGCTTAATGTTTCTGACCTTGCTCTTCCATCGAATAATCAATGATCAATAAGCATTGTTTCTGTTTTATCAGCAGAGGCCCACTCTGAGAAGTAACCATTTCTCCCCTGGCAAAGACCAGTGAGACTGAAATTTGACAATCATAAAATGTACCAAGGCCAAGGCTCACCTTCCTATCCCTCCACTCCCACCAGTGACTAATCCCCTTCATGACTGCTGAACACTGGGTTTGCCCTACCCATCTGTTCCACCTCTGGGGATGGTCTATAAATGAATCACTAATAAAAACGAAACCCACCCAAATTTATCAAAGGTCTGGCAGGTACCTAAAAAAGAGAGTAACTTGATTTCTGGTATTATTATTCAAATGAGATAAGGTGGCCCATCTATAAACTATAATGAACTCTCATAACTCCCATTATGCAGTGCTTGACTTGCTTTGGAATTATAGGCTGTTTCCCTGGCTCTATCTCCTTCTAGCCAATACAGTCTTGTAGAGTGGGACATAATCTGACTCCTTTTTATCAATGTAACTAAAACCCCTAAGCCTCACACATAGTAGGTATTCTAAAATTTTTATAATGCTTTATTGCATTGGATCTAAGAAAGAAAGAATGAATAAAGTAATAGAAGGACATTTATACATAATGCATATAGAAAAAATTAATTAGTAAGACTGCACCAGGGTTGAATCAACCGTTTCCATGTGTATGTATGTTAGCCGCTCAGTTGTGTCCAACTCTTTGCAATCCCATGGACTGTAGCCTGCCTGGGTCCTCGTCCATGGAATTCTCCAGGCAAGACTACTGGAGTGGCTTGCCATTTCCTTCTCCAGGGGATCTTCCCAACCCAGGGACTGAACCTGGGTCTCCTGCATTGCAGGCAGATTTTTTTACCACTGAGCCACCAGGAAAGCCACAACTGTTTCCATACGAGAGACAATACGACATAGGAGAGAGAATTGCATACAAGAGAATTCTGGTCACCAGAGAGACATCCCATGGCCCATAACTGGTACCCACTGAGCTTATTAAACTAATTACAATGTCTTGGCAGAAATATTGCTAAAGAAGCTAAGGGGATTTCAGTTCAACGAGCCTGAACATTCTATTCATTGAAAAGGGCCAAAATGGAATAGGCTGCCTCTGGGGTGGTAAATGTCCTGTCACTTTGAGGTATTAATAGAATGCCATTTTCTATAGGGCCTCTGCATCAGATAGGGAAATAGACTAAACATGCTGTAAGCTCCCTTCAATCTGTTACTTTAGGAATGAGGCCTTGAGGGGTCTGGGAAGCAGAATATGAATTCTTCTAGAAGCTGCTGCAGGGCTGTGTCCTGGAACAAGCTGGAACCAGAAACCAGAGCCACTCAGTGCCCCTCCCAGGGCAGTGACCACATCCCAGGGACTTGTTCCCAGCTGCCATTGCAAGGAGATACCTATGCAATGCTGGGTGACCTCATAAGGTGGCTAATTCAAAACCCATGAACATCAAAAAATCCAAAACATTATATACAATGTTTGGATGAATTAAGTGCCTGACACATCTTTACATTATAATACTTTATCCTACCATTCTAGGGTACATATTGCTTGATTACCTCTTCATTTTCACATGAAAAATAAAAAGACAGTTGGGTCTTTCTTTCCACATGTTTGGTGGAAAACAGAGTTTTAATATTGATATTTTAGGAAAGTTTATTTCAGTTTCACATTTGTTAATGGTAATGTTGTATAAGTTCTTAGGTTTGTTTTCAAATTTGGGAAAACCTGTATAGGAGCTGTAAGATTTCAGTACATTTCAAGCTTTTCTTTTCCATGTTTGAACATAAATACTTTTGAATTGACAGCACTGTTTACTTAGTTTTGTTGATATCTTACTGTGTTGGTATATTTTGAGTTTTATATTAACTTCATTGATGATGTTTTTGCCAAATTAACAGTGGATTTAGTTAATCACGTCTTTTCATTAAGTGGATTATCAAATTTACTGAATTAATTTTTTCTCTTTGTTTTAATGAATAACTACTTTTAGTATAATCCAGAAAATTTTGTCACAATTCATTTCTCAGTATTAAAATAATTTATATTGATTTCATTGTTAATTTTTATTTTTTTAGCTTCACATTCCATTGATTTTTATTTAAATCTTCTTTCTGTTCTTTACAAAATATACTCAAAGATGACAAACGACAGCCTTTAAAAATATTCAAAGCAGCAGTCTATAATTTCTCATTCATTTCATTTAAACATTCTAAGATATCTTTCCAAATTGCAGTTACAGTAGCATATTCATGAATTACCAAATACATATTTTCACCAATAGAAGAAAATGTCTATTGTGTAATTATATTCATATCTACTCTATCATCAAACATTTTCCTGAAAGGAGAAAACTACTATTTTGATTTGGCTTCTATGAAAACTGAATGCTCTGTTTATGATTGTATATATCTGATGATTAGGATTTCCTATAGCCTAGCTCTGATTGCATCTGCTTCTGCTTTTGATTCTTATGTCTATTTCTAATAAAGCCATCAAAGTGATCCTATTAAAAAGCAAGTCAGACAATGTCAATCCTTTGCTCAAAATCATCCAATAGATTCATACTTCACTATTGGTAAAACAAAACAAAACAAAAGCCACTAGTTTATAAGATATTTTACACAGTCTGCAGCAGTTACTTGTCTGGCCTCACCTCTTGTTCTCCCCTTTTCACTTTGCTCTGGCTACAATGGGCTCCTTTTCCTTGTATTCTCCCAGGATTCTCTGCATTAGGGCCATAGCACATCTTTGCCTAAAAGGCTAGTCTGTCAGACAGATTCACAGCAAACTCCATCACCTCCTACCCTCCTCTCACTTCACCTCTCACTCCTTTACCTCCTGACTCAGTGATAAAGAATCCACCTGCCAATGCTGGAGACACAGGAAAGACCCAGGAAACACGAGTTAGATCCCTGGGTTTGGAAGATCCCCTGGAGAAGGAAATGGCAACCCACTCCAGTATTCTTGCCTGGGAAATTCCATGAAGAGAGAATCCTGGTGGGCTACAGTCCATGTGGTTGCAAAGAGTCAGACATGACAACAATTGAGCACTTCCTCCACTTTTTTTTGTTTTCCCCTAACTCTCATCATCAAAAGTACTATATATCTCTAAGGTCTACATAGGTGTTGAATGAAAATCAGCAAATAGAGTGAATGAAAAACCAAAAGTCTAGGCATTTTGGTGCTAGTGGGGTAGTTAGATCCAACTTAAATGGAGCCATTCTGGAATATCCTGGCTCATTCTAGGGAAACGTGTTTTATCAAGAATTTGCTCATTCCTTTTCTCAGTCAGCAGACTGACAAGTAGTTAGTGTTTATTCCACATCAAACAGTATTTAGGTACTGAGTATATGATCTCCAACCTCTGAAGCTCATGGCCTCTCAAAAAAGAGAAAGGCTATGATGACAAGTTGATAGGCATCTTGGCACATCACTGCCTGAACATGGATTTACTTAAAACTGAGCAAGCCAGACTCCTGGAAATTTACATTTGGCATATACTATAGCTACATTAGTCCCAAACATACAATTAATAAGATAGCATAGTATATGCAATGCACAGTATATGCACAGTATATGCAATGAATTTCAAGATAGGTATGGAAGATAATAAAAGTTTAAGAAACAATAAATGTCTTGTTTCTTTTTAGTCTCAAGTGCTATGTTAATAGCTTTCATTATTGAGATTTGCTGACATCTATATTCCTAAAGGGAGGAGAGACCAGTTGGGCTGGCACTTTGGGTTTTTGGATAGCTTTCAAGCAATCAGATGTAGAATCTTCATCTAAACTGAAATATTCAGAGAACAAGCACATTAACTTTTCAACTCAGGCTGCCACAGAGTTTCAACAGCCTGATCTCACTCAGCCTTTTTTCACCCTGATCTCAGATGGTCATATTTTTTGAATATGTATCTCTTTTAATGGGCATGAATTTGAGCAAACTTGAGAGATAGTGAAGGACAGAGGGGCCTAGCATACTGTGGTCCACGGGGTCACAAAGAGTTGGATATGACTTAGCGACTGGACAACAACAACACATCTTTTAATATATATTTTTCAAGTTTTAATCATCCCAACTAGAGTGTGGGCAAAGATAGGGATGGTGTGAGGGAAAGCTTCTCACTGTGCAGAAATTTAAAATTTAGTGGCTATTCAAACCAAAATTGTCTATATTTCTCTGAACCTCATAAAAATACAATTCAGAGGAAAAGCATATCACAGTATCCAGCACACTGTGGGTTCTCAAAAACAAATTATTGAATAAATAAACATTTTCAAAACTGTATTCAGGAGGTATTGCATGCAGGGCCACACCTGTCCAGGTTGGTAAGTAGAATCGAGAACAATATGTTGTTTTGACTAAACTTAATTACGCTTGCTTTGGTTTGGCTCATTCAATTGCATTGTAATGTAAATATAACCTCAATCCACTAACCTTCTGGAGTCACTTTACTTTTCTTTTCTTTTTCTTTTAAAAAAAATGTATGTATGTACACACGTATGAGAAGTAAAACAGGCATGAAAGTGAAGTCACTCAGTCGTGTCCGACTCTTTGCAACCCCATGGACTGTAGCCTACCAGGCTCCTCAGTCTATGGAATTTTCCAGGCGAGAGTACTGGAATGGGTTGCCATTTCCTTCTCCAGGGGGTCTTCCCAACCCAGGGATTGAACCTGGGTCTCCCGCACTGCAGGCAGATGCTTTACCGTTTGAGCCGCCAGGGAAGCCCCAAAACAGGCATACAGAAGAGTAAATAAAATAAGGGTAGTGGTCCTCCCTCATCCTCAACTTTGCTTTCCATGGTTTCAGTTACCTGCAGTCAACTGTGGTCTGAAAACGCTAAATGGAAAATTCCAGAAATAAACAATTCATAAGTTTTAAGCTGCAAAGCATTCTGAGAGGTGGGATAGCATGCCTCACTCTCCTACTGCACCCAACCTGGGATTCCCAACCATCACTGTCATTTGCTCTTTGGCTATGAACACAGACATCACCTTGGCTGGATGATCCAGGATCACCCAAAACAGGTGATCCTTGTTCTAATGTACCATCAGAAAGTCATTGTAACCTAACACTATGTCACAACCTCTATATCATTCTCCTTACTTTATCTCATCATGTGGACCTCAGCTCATATCACTCATACTTGTGAGTCCAATACAATAAGATGTCTTGAGAAAGAGAGAGAGAGAAACCACATAACTTTATTAAAAAAAAACTTTTTATTTTGTATTGGATTAACAAACAATGTTGTGATAATTTCAGGTGAACAGCAAAGGGAGTTAGCAAAGGGATACATATACATGTATCAATTATTTCCCAAACTCTCCTCCCATCCAGGCTGCCACATAACATTGAGAGAGTTACAGTAGGTCCTTGTTGGTTATCCATTTTAAATACAGAAGTGTAGGGAGAATGGATACATGTATATATATGGCTGAGTCCTTTTGTTATTCACCTGAAACTATCACAACACTGTTAATTAGCTAGAACCCATACAAAATAAAAAGTTTTAAGTTTGGGGCTTTAAAAAAGAAAAAATAAATATAACATTGTGTACATGTCTATCACAAACCCCCTATTTTAGTACATTGTAATAACTGTTTCATTTTATCATTAGTTATTATTGTTAATCTCTTACTGTATCTAATTAATAAATTAGACATTATCATAGGTATATATGTTTAGAAAAAACAGAGTCTATATTGGGTTTGGTACTATCTGCAGTTTCAGGCATCATCCACTGAGGATACAATGACCGATAAAAACAGAGACAAACAATGTACTGATACACAATTGTGATGAAATTGTGTCCCCCAGAGATAGGAGGGACTATTGTATGATTAAATGATTTAACACAAAGCAAACAGGTTGTTACCAGCATCCAGGTTAAGAAAGAGAACACTGCCAAAACCCAGGAGCCCTCTCCATGCCCCTTCCCAATTGTAATCTCTTCCTTTCCTCCAAAGGTAACCAGTGTCCTGACTTTGGTAATAATTATTTTCTTGATTTTCTTTTTGGTTTAAAACCATCTACATATGTATCCCCAAAGTTAACTATAGCTATGCCTGTTGTTTTAAACCATTAGTGAATGAATTTACACTGTATATCTTCTTCTGTGCCTAGCTTTTCCAACTCATTATGTTTGTGAGATACATGCTGTTGTATACAGCTACAATTTATTTGTTGTAATTATTGTATATTATGTATTTTATTGTATGACTCTACCACTATAATTTCTTGCTAATACAAGAGATAATTCTGGCTTGGGAATATGACTAATACTATTGTTGTGTATATTCTTATGCATGTCTCCAGGTACACATGTACACACATTTCTGTGGGCTATTGATTGCTCTGGGTTGAATATGACCCCCAAGAAAATATGTCAAAAGCTAACTCCTGGTACCTGTGAATGTGACCTTATTTGGATAAAAAATCTTTGCAGATACAGTTAGTTAAAATGAGGCATAATGGTATTAGGGTGGGCCCTGGATCCAATATAACACATGCGTTGTTATAAGAAGAGGGAAAGTTGAACACAGACAGACACAGAGAGAGAGAGAGAAGATGGCCACATGAATGTGGAGACAGGAATGGAAGTCCTGCTGCTGAAAGTCAAGCAATGCCTGGGGCTACCAGACCGTGGAAAAAGCAAGGAAGGATCCTCCCCTAGGGGCTCCAGAGAAAGCATGACTGCCAAGACCTTCATTTCTGACATCCAGCCTCCAGAACTATGAGAGAATACATTTCTGGTTTTAAGTTGCCTCATTTTTGCAACTCGATTGATGGCAGAGCTAAGAAATGAATACAAGTGAAATTACTGGCCTATAAGGTGTGCATATCTTTGGATTTAATAGATAATGCCAAATAGCTTCTCAGAATGGCTATATCAATTTCTACTCCCACACACAGTTTATAAAAATTTTATTGTTCCACATCTTTGGCAAAACTTAATATTACCCATCTTTTTAATTTTAGCCATTATGGTGGATAGATTCAGTTCAGTTCAGTCGCTCAGTGGTGTCCAACTGTCTACGACACCATAGACTGCAGCATGGCAGGCTTCCCTGTCCATCACCAACTCCCGGAATTTACTAAACTCCTGCCCATTGAGTTGGTGATGCCATCCAGCCATCTCATCCTCTGCCATCCCATTCTCCTCCCACCTTCAATCTTTTCCAGCATCAGGGTCTTTTCAAATGAGTTCTTCACATCAGGTGGCCAAAGTATTGCAGTTTTAGCTTCAGCATCAGTCCTTCCAATGAATACTCAGGACTGATTTCCTTTAGGATTGACTGGTTGGATCTCCTTGTAGTCCAAGAGACTCTCAAGAGTTTCTCCAACACCACAGTAAAAACGCATCAATTCTTCGGTGCTCAGCTTTCTTTGCTGTCCATCTCTACCATCCATACATGACTACTGGAAAAATCACAGCTTTGACTAGATGGAACTTTGTAGGCAAAGTAATGTCTCTGCTTTTTAATATGCTGTCTTGGTTGGTCATAACTTTTCTTCCAAGGAGCAAACATTTTTACTTTCATGGCTGCAGTCATCATCTGCAGTCATTTTGTAGCCCCCCAAAAATAAAGTCTGACACTGTTTCTACTGTTTCCCCATCTGTTTCCCATGAAGTGATGGGACCAGCACTTCATGGCAAATAGATGGGGAAACACTGGAAACAGTGTTAGACTGTATTTTGGGGGGCTCCAAAATCACTGCAGATGTTGACTGCAGCCACGAAATTAAAAGACGCTTACTCCTTGGAAGAAAAGTTATGACCAACCTAGATAGCATATTGTAAAGCAGAGACATTACTTTGCCAACAAAGGTTCATCTAGTCAAGGCTATGGTTTTTCCAGTGGTCATGTATGGATGTGAGAGTTGGACTGTGAAGAAAGCTGAGTGCCGAAGAATCGATGCTTTTGAACTGTGGTGTAGGAGAACACTCTTGAGAGTCCCTTGGACTGCAAGGAGATCCAACCAGTCCATTCTAAAGGAGATCATCCCTGGGTGTTCTTTGGAAGGAATGATGCTAAAGCTGAAACTCCAGTACTTTGGCCACTCTCATGTGAAGAGTTGACTCATTGGAAAAGACTGATGCTGGGAGGGATTGGGGGCAGGAGGAGAAGGGGAAGACAGAGGATGAGATGGCTGGATGGCATCACCGACTCAACGGACATGAGTTTGAGTGAACTCCGGGTGTTGGTGATGGACAGGGAGGCCTGGGGTAGCAAAGAGTCGGACACGACTGAGCGACTGAACTGAACTGAACTGAACTGATGGGACCAGATGCCATGATCTTAGTTTTCTGAATGTTGAGTTTTAACCCAACTTTTTCACTCTCCTCTTTCACTTTCATCAAGAGGCTTTTTAGTTCTTCTTCACTTTCTGCCATAAGGGTGGTGTCATCTGCATATCTGAGGTTACTGATATTTCTCCCAGCAATCTTGATTCCAGCTTGTGCTTCCTCCAGCCCAGCATTTCTCATGATGTACTTTGCATATAAGTTAAATAAGCAGGGTGACAATATACAGCTTTGACGTACTCCTTTCCTGATTTGGAACCAGTCTGTTGTTCCCAAACAACATATAGATAGTGGATAGTGGCATCCAACTGTGCCTCTATTTTGTATTTTCCTGATTACTACTGAGATTATGTACTTTTTCTTTTTTCTTTTTTTGGTCATTTGGGATAAGCTTTTGTGAGGTGCTTATTAAACTCTATCTGCTGGGTTGTTTGCCTTTTTCTTATTGATGATGTGTGTGTGTGTGTGTGTGTGTGTGTGTGTGTGTGTCTGTGTGTGTTTGTATGTACTCAGTCATGTCCCATTCTATTGCAATCCCATCGACTATAACCTGTCAGGCTTCCCTGTCCATGGGATTCTCCAGTCAAGAATACTGGAGTGGGTTGCCATTTCCTCCTCCAGGGGATCTTCCCAACCCAGGGACTGAACCTGAGTCTCCTGCATTGGCAGGCAGATTCTTTACCACTGAACTGTCTGAGTTTGTCCCATAATACAAATATATTATCTATAATAGATAATATATTAATATAAATATATAATCTATATTATTATAGATCCATATCTAGTATATAAAATATACATGAGTAAGGGGCTCATACTCAGAATATGCACCAGCTTTCTTTTGATAAGTAGCTGCATGATATATATCCTTTTGTTTTATGTACAATTCCTCTAAAGCACATGCCAAATTTTTACAAGTCTAGTAATCTTTGATTTTTAATCACAGTATTTAGTACATTTGTTTTTAGTATAATTACCTATATTGGAGGGTTTAAATTACCATTTTACTATTGGTTTTCTCTTTGTCCCACATCATCTTTCTTTTTTTATTTTTTCTCTTGAAATGTTTTTAATTGTTGTTTTTTGTTCATATCAGTTCTTAAACACTGGATTTATCTCAGTTTTCAAAGCACTCAGCCACTATCTCTTCAAATATTGCGTCCTTCTCATTCTGTCCCTCACTCTCTCCTTCCTGCCTCCTAGAATATCAATAATACAAATATTAGAAACTATACAGGATATCCTTATCCCCTTGTGTCTTTTGTCTTCTACCCTGTTTTTCCTCCTTCTGCCTCTCTGTTTTAATCTAGAGGCTTTGTTTCATTTTATCTTCTGTTCTCTCATGAGCTGTTTAACCTATTCACTGACTCCTTAATTTTGGTTTTGATATCTTTGATATTCACTTGGTTCTCTTTTTCAAATAGCTTTCAATTTTCTGTTAAAACTCTAGATGTTGTATTTTATTCACCATTATTTTAAAGTGTATGTCTGATCATTCTAATATATGAAGCCCTATTCATTCTGCCCATGATGGGGTTTATTCTTATTGTTTTGTCTCTTTGTGTCCCTGGCTAGATTTGGTCCAGTCCATGATGCTGTCTTCACAAAATTGTTGTGAAAATAATTTGTGATATAGATAATCATGTCCTCTTCCTGAGAGAATTGTCATTTGCTGTTTCCAGGAGCTTGGCACTGTGGGTTCACTTTAATCTTCAAGAATTGGGTTAGCAAAATTGAGTTTTAGTATCTGTGACAGGTTTTCAAACTCCTTTTCATGTTTATTCCAAATTTTAGGGGCCTAAACCTACAGCAAGGAGGGCTCCTCAAGTTTCCCCCATGCCCAAGAAGTGAGCTGGTTATTTAGCTTTTGTTCAGTTCAGTTCAGTCGCTCAATTGTGTCTGACTCTCTGCAACCCCATGGAAGGCAGCACACCAGGCCTCCCTGTCCATCACCAACTCCCGGAGCCTATTCAAACTATCTCCGTTGAGTCAGTGATGCCATCCAGTCATCTCATTCTCTGTCGTCCCCTTCTCCTCCCGCCTTCAATCTTTTCCAGCATCAGGGTCTTTTCAAATGAGTCAGCTTTTCACATCAGGTGGCCAAAGTATTGCAGTTTTAGCTTTAGCATCAGTCCTTCCAATGAATACTCCGGACTGATCTCCTTTAGGATTGACTGGTTGGATCTCCTTGTAGTCCGAGAGACTCTCAAGAGTCTTCTCTAACACCACAGTTCCAAAGCACCGATTCTTTGGCCCTCAGTTTTCTTTATAGTTCAACTCTCACATCCATACATGACTATTGAAAAAACCATAGCCTTGACTAGATGGACCTTTGTTGACAAAGTAATGTCTCTGCTTTTTAATATGCTGTCTAGGTTGGTCATAACTTTCTTCCAAGGAGCAAGCATCTTTTAATTTCATGGCTGCAATCACCATCTGCAGTGATTTTGGAGCCCTCTCCCCCAAAATAAAGTCTGTCACTGTTTCGATTGTTTCCTCATCTATTTGCCATGAAGTGATGGGACTGGATGCCATGATCTTTGTTTTCTGAATGTTGAGTTTTAAGCCAACTTTTTCACTGTCCAATTTCACTTTCATCAAGAGGCTCCTCGTTCTTCTTCACTTTCTGCCATAAGGGTGGTGTCATCTGTGTATCTGAGGTTACTGATATTTCTCCTGGCAAACTTGATGCAAGCTTGTGCTTCTTCCAGCCCAGCATTTTGCATTACTCTGCATATAAGTTAAATAAGCAGGGTGACAATATACAGCCTTGACGTACTCCTTTCCCGATTTGGAACCAGTCTGTTGTCCCATGTCCAGTTCTAACTGTTGCTTCCTGACCTGCATACAGATTTCTCAGGAGGCAGGTCAGATGGTTTGGTATTACTATCTCTTTAAGAATTTTCCCCAGTTTATTGTGATCCACACAGTCAAAGGCTTTGGCATAGTGAAGAAAGCAAAAGTAAATGTTTTTCTGGAACTCTCTTGCTTTTTCCACGATCCAGCGGATGTTGACAATTTGATCTCTGGTTCCTCTGCCTTTTCCAAAACCAGCTTGAACATCTGGAAGTTCACAGTTCATGTATTGTTGAAGCCTGGCTTGGAGAATTTTGAGCATTACTTTGCTAGTGTGTGAGATGAGTGCAATTGTGCGGTAGTTTGAGCATTTTTTTGGCATTGCCTTTCTTTGGGATTGGAATGAAAACTGACCTTTTCTAGTCTTGTGGCCACTGATGAGTTTTCCAGATTTGCTGGCATATTGAGTGCAGCACTTTCACAGCAGCATCTTTTATGATTTGAAATAGCTCAACTGGAATTCCATCACCTCCACTAGCTTTGTTCATAGTGATGCTTTCTAAGGCCCACTTGACTTCTCATTCCAGGATGTCTGGCTCTAGGTGAGTGATCACACGATCGTGTTTTCTGGGTCATGAAGATCTTTTTTGTACAGTTCTTCTGTGTATTCTTGCCACCTCTTCTTAATATCTTCTGCTTCTGTTAGGTCCATACCATTTCTGTTCTTTGTTGTGCTTAACTTTGCATTAAATATTCCCTTGGTATCTCTGATTTTTTTTGAAGAGATCTCTAGTCTTTCCCATTCTATTGTTTTCTTCTATTTCTTTGCATTGTTCATGAGGAAGGCTTTCTTATCTCTCCTTGCTATTCTTAGGAACTCTGCATTCAAATGGGTATATCTTTCCTTTTCTCCTTTGCCTTGAGCTTCTCTTCTTTTCTCAGCTGTTTGTAAGCCCTCTTTAGAAAACTGTTTTACCATTTTGCATTTCTTTTCCATGGGGATGGTCTTGATCCCTGCCTCCTGTACAATGTCATGAACTTCTATCCATAGTTCTTCAGGCACTCTATCAGATCTAATCTCTTGAATCTATTTGTCACTTCCACTGTAAATTTTATGGAACTTGATTTAGGTCATACCTGAATGACCTAGTGGTTTTCCCTACTTTCTTCAATTTAAGTCTGAATTTGGCAATAAGGAGTTCATGATCTGAGCCACAGTCAGCTCCTGGTCTTGTTTCTGCTCACTATGTAGAGCTTCTCTGTCTTTGGTGCAAAGAATATAATCAATCTGATTTCAGTGTTGACCATCTGGTGATATCCATGTGTATAGTCTTCTCTTGTGTTGTTGGAAGAGGGTGTTTGCTATGACCAGTGCATTCTCTTGGCAAAACTCTGTTAGCCTTGACCTGCTTCAATTTGTACTCCAAGGCCAAATTTGCTGTTACTCCAGGTAGCTCTTGACTTCCTACTTTTGCATCCCAGTCCTGTATAATGATAAGGACATCTTTTTTGGGTGTTAGTTCCAGTAGGTTTTGTAGGTCTTCTTAGAACCATTCAACTTCACCTTCTTCAGCATTACTTGTCGGGGCACAGACTTGGAATACTGTGATAGTGAATGCTTTTGATTGATATTGAAAGGTTTTGTTATTCAGCTTCAAATCCACCCTTGTGTACCCTGCTTTGTGATGTGAGGGCTAAAATTCTGCAAACCACATTGCAAATTGAATAAAACAGTTATTCTGTGATTTTTTAATCTTATCACTTATGCCTGTTAAACTCTGATATAATTGCTGTGCTAATAAGTAGTTGTGTGTGTGTATATTTAATATCCATACTTGACAAAATAAAATCAGCAACCCTATATTTGTCCCTGTTGATTTTTAGTATTTTACTGTGCTATGAAACTGAAAGTCTTGGATTAAAAACATAGTAGACATTGTGGGTCTGGATTTCTGTTGGGTATTTGGCAAGCTCTTCGTGTAGTGTTCATGGCCAAAATGGAGACAGGATTTGGATACATAGCCTGTGGAGGCAGGGCATCCTGATGGCCATGTTTTCTAACATGTCACCCTGACAGCCAAACCTCACACATTCTGTGCTTCTTGTAATAACACTCCAAGTCCTTCTGCATATGGTTCCCAATCTCTCTCCTTCACCTCATGTCCCATTCTCCTGATCCTTGGCTTCACTTTCTATTTACGTCCCACATCTGCTCTTTTGGTGATATTCACATTTGAAAATTAGAACATAGTGAGCTAAATATTCAAATTAAAAGATTAGAACAAAACAAAGTAAAAGAAATGTGATGGAACTAATAAAAAATAAAATGCTAAAAATAATGAATCACAGACAAAATGCCAGCAAAAAATTATAGCTAATCCCAAAACTCTATGAAGTTTGACTAAGAAAAAATGCAGGACAAATACAGATATCAGGAATGAGGAAAAAAAGATAAAACCATAGTTGTGGAAAAGCAGTAAAAATAATTATAAAATATCTTATAAAATGTTGTCAATATATCATCAACTCTAGATGAAATGATTTTCTAGCACAATATAAATTACCAAAATTAATTCAAGAAAAGGTAGACTATCTGAATACATTAACAACCACACAAAATACTAGGAAGAGTTCTCATAGACCCACCATTTTAAAAAGTAAAAATAAGAAAGAATATTAGACCCTGGTTGCTTTATAGACAAGATTTTACTTACCTAACCATCAAGGAATATATATTCTACATAAATTATTCAAATTGTTCCATAATATATAAGTGGAAAGTTTCCCAAATCATCTTATAAATCTAACATAAGCTTAATACCAAAGTCTAATTAAATAGCATCAAAAGAAAATAAACCAGTCATGCTTATGAATATATTTACAAAAATTCTAAAGAATTGGGCATGCCAAAGCCCAAAGTGTGACCAAGGGTGGCTCTTTGCAGAAGGTATAAATGATGCTTGAATTCATGAGCTAGTGTGCTTATCAGTTAGGTGGAAAAAGAGGAGCAGGCCATGGGCCAAGGGCTAGCTTTTCCCATATCACCACTTCTAACACAGAACTCTGAGAGATACATATACATATACCCATTCTCCCCAGACTCTCCTCCCATCCAAGCTGCCATATAACATTGAGCAGAGTTCTATGTTCTATATAGAAGGTCTTTGTTGGTTATCCATTTTAAATATAGCAGTGTGTACATGTCCATCCCAAACTCCCTAGGTATTTCACCACCACCCCCATCCTTCCCCTGGGAAACCATAAATTTGTTCTCTAAGTCTTTATATGCATGTCTGAGTCCCTTCGCTGTTCCTCTGAAACTATCACAACATTGTTTGTTAATTGGGTATGCTGTGTGCTCAGTCGCTCAGTTGTGTCCGACTCTTGTGACCCCATAGACTGTAACCTGCCAGGCTTCTCTGTCCATGGGATTCTCCAGGCAAGAACACTGAAGTGGATTGTCATTTCATCCCCTGGAGACAAAAATCATTTCGTCTCCAGGGGATCCTCCTGACCCAGGAATTGAACCCAGGTCTCCTGCATTGCAGGTAGACTCTTTACTGACTGAGTTACAAGGGAAGCCCTTAATTGGGTATACCCCAATACAAAATTAAAAGTTTTTTAAAAAACAAAATAATGAACCCACCAATGGTAAAAGAAAAAATTAATTATGAGGGATATAAGTTTTCTAAATTTAAACCTGGCCTTCCAGGTTATCATGAAAATATAATTGTCGAGGTAGGAGGAGAGGACATATTTTGCTTAACCATTTATTAGCTTGATTGATACTTATTTATATGGTAAGTAAGGCTTCAATTTTCCTCTTTCCCTGGCCCCACAAAGTTAAGAGTGAACCAGTCCACCTCTTCTAGATTTGGCACAGAAAAACAATAGCAGACGAATAAATGTAAGTGGATATATATATTTGGCACATATGTGCTTAGATATCTATATGTATATATAGATATATACATATATATTCCTGGAGAAGGAAAAGGCAACCCACTCCAGTATCCTTGCCTGGAGAATCCCATGGACAGAGGAGCCTGGCGGGCTACAGTCCATGGGTTCGCAAAGAGTCGCACATGACTGAAGTGACTTAGCACACACTAGCACATACATATATAAGTATGTGTATTCATCTATTTTTTTTTGAGACGCACAGTGAGAATGTGTATGTATACTTGTCTAATAGACTCACAAACCTTTACACATTGCATTCACACAGACACACACACATCAACAGAGACATGGAAAAGTTGGAACTTCCAGGTTCAGACTAGATAGAACACTATAAAGTGCTGCTGTCCCCCTTCTTCCTCCCTACTAACCTGGAAATGCTAGGACAGATATAGGGAGAGTAACCACATGCAGAGCCAGGCCCAAAATTCTCCCCCCTTGCAGATTGGAGGTTATCAAGTTTTACTACATGAAGGGAGTGACATCCTGAAGCTAATGGTGTCTAGATTTATGAGTGAATGTTAGGGGCCAATTATAAAGTGGCTACATGTACACTCTATTCAGCACTGCCCTGGGTCATCTTTGTCACAAACTGAGACTGATCAGGTTCTGCCCCATGGTCCTGATTATTATGCCCCTCCCCCAACACATGTGCACTTTCTGTCCAGATGCGGTAGCCAGGAAGCCTGAGCTTTTTGCATAGGGATTGTGTCGGGACAACTCCAGGAGCACATTCATCAGGCTGACACCCTAATTGATGTCCACTGTCACTGTTCCAAGGGAAGAAAAGTAATGGAAGGATGAGGACAAAGGCCAGGTAGTGCTTCAACCCAAAAGAGTAGGAGTGCCTACTGGAATGGGTACAGATCAGCTGGCTATGCTTTAGGCATCCACTCAATCACCTGTCATGGAAAGTGGCTGTATCAGCTCTTGTATAACAAATCATTCAAAATTCTCAGTGGCTTAAAATCACTGCAGATGGTGACTGCAGCCATGAAATTAAAAGATGCTTACTCCTTGAAAGGAAAGTTATGACCACCTAGATAGCATATTGAAAAGCAGAGACATTACTTCGCCAACAAAGGTCTGTCTACTCAAGGCTATGGTTTTTCCAGTGGTCATGTATGGATGCGAAAGTTGGACTGTGAAGAAAGCTGAGCACCGAAGAGCTGATGCTTTTGAACTGTGGTGTTGGAGAAGACTCTTGAGAGTCCCTTGGACTGCAAGGAGGTCCAACGAGCCCATTCTAAAGGAGATCAGTCCTGGGTGTTCTTTGGAAGGAATGATGCTAAAGCTGAAACTCCAGTACTCTGGCCACCTCATGCGAAGAGTTGACTCATTGGAAAAGACTCTGATGCTGGGAGGGATTGGGGGCAGGAGAAGGGGACGACAGAGGATGAGATGGCTGGATGGCATCACCAACTTGATGGACATGAGTTTGGGTAAACTCCGGGAGTTGGTGATAGACAGGGAGACCTGGTGTGCTGCAATTCATGGGGTCACAAAGAGTCGGACATGACTCAGCGACTGAACTGAACTGATTCATTTTTGATCACAGATCTGGACGTTGGCTAGACATTGGCTGATTAAGTGTAGGCTCTGCTCCTTATGTTTCACACCCTCCTCCTGAGCCAGCAGGGTAGCTCTGGCATGTTCTTATCGCAGGGTTGACAAAACCTCTAGAAAGCTATTGGAAATATGCATGGTCTCTACGCATGCTAGGCTCGAAATTAGCATGCCACCTCTTCCAACCTCCTTCTATGGGCCAAGTCACATAAGAACTTGAAAGTCAAAAGTGGGAACATGTATTCTACCTCTCTTGCAAAAGAAATGGCAAAGCCACATGGCAAGGCCAAAAATAAATTTCAAAAGATTGAAAGCTTACAGAGTATAGTCTCTAGCCACAACAGGCAACAAAAACTGAATAGAAATCAGTAACAGTGAAACATCTAAAAAATTCCCCCAAATATTTTGAAATTAAATATCATACTTCTAAATAATCCACTGGTCACAGAAGAAACCACAAGAGAAACTAGGAATTGTTTTAAATGAAAGGTGATGAAAACACGACATATTAAAATATGTTCGGTTCAGTTCATTTCAGTTGCTCAGTCATGTCCAACTTTTTGCGACCCCATAGACTGCACACCAGGCCTCCTTGTCCATCACCAACTCCCAGAGTTTACTCAAACTCGTGTCCATTGAGTCAGTGATGCCATCCAACTATCTCATCCTCTGTTGTCCCCTTCTCCTCCCACCTTCAATCCTTCCCAGCATCAAGGTCTTTTCCAAAGACTCAGTCCTTTGGATCAGGTGGCCAAAGTATTAGAGTTGTAGAATGCTACAAAAACAGTGCTTAGCGTGAAATTATAAATTTAAAAATTAGAGTAGAAAAGGCTTAAAGTAAAAAATTCAGAATTTTCACCTAAGAAGTTAAAGTAAAACCAAAGGAAGAGGAGGGAAATAAAAACAAAGACAGAAGTAGAAATAAATGAAATAGAAAACAGACAAACATTAGGAGAAATTAAAAAGTCAAAGTTGATTCTTTGAAATATTATTAAAATTGATAAATCTCTGGTAGGAAAGAATGGAAAGAGAAAGAATTCAAATTGCCAATATTGAAAAAATGAAAGTCAGGAGATATCCTATAGAAACTGAAAATTTAATAAGGAAAAGTGAACACATTTACACCAATAAACTTGACAGCTTAGATGATATGGAAAAATTATTTGCAAACAACATGCTAAAACTGACTCAAGAAGAGATAAAAAATTTGAATAGCCATGTATCTATTAAGGAAATGGATTTTCCTCAAAAATCTTTTAACACAGACAATCCCAAGCCCAACATCTTAACTGGTGAAGCTTGCCAAACGTTTAAGGAAGATATGATTATCAATCTAACAAAAATTCTTCCAGAAGAGAACACTCCTCAACTCACTTTTTGAGGATAGCATTGCTCTCCTAACACAATCAACAAAGATACTGTAAGAATAAAAGAACAACATAATTCATAAATATAGAAACAAAGTCCTCAACTAAATTTTAGCAAATTACACTGAGGAATACATAAAAAGGATAAAACATTATGAGTAAGTGACGTTTATCCCAAGAATTCAAGGTTGATTCAATATTTGAAAATATACAGTACCATGGGTGAAATAGATAGCTAACGGGAAGCTGCTACATAACACAGGGAGCCCAGCCTGATGATGACCTAGAAGGGTGGGATAGGGGTGGGAAGGCTCAAAAGGGAGACTGATTCATGCTGTCCTATGGCAGAACCCAACACAGCATTGTAAAGCAATTATCCTCCAACTAAAAATAAATTTAAAAAAAGAAAATCAATTAATAAATATTACCCACAACAGTAATAGAATGTATGGGAGAAATTTCAAAAGATGCAGAAAAAATATTGGAAAAAAATCCAACACATGTTGGCAGTATGTATATTTGATATGACGTGATGAGAGTAGCATTTACCTCTGTTATTCCTCTCCAAAACCCATAACCCTAGCCTAATCATTAGAGAAACATCAAACACATTCCAACTGACGTATTGGGTTGGGCAAAAGCTTTGTTCCCACTTTTCCATTAGATGCTATGGAAAACTCAAATGAATTTTTTAACCCAACATTCCACAAAATATCCAACCAGCACTCCTCAAAACTGTCCAACTCATAAAAAACAAGGCAACTCCAAGAAACCGTCACAGAGTATGGTATTCTGCTGGGATGCTGGAACAGTATAAGGACACTGGGCAAAAATGAAAGGAATCTGAATACAGAATGGGTTTTAGGTGACAGTGTGTCAATATCGGTTCATTAACTGTGACTAATGCATGACCCTAATATAAGATGAGAAACTGTTTGTGTGATATTTAAAAACTCTCTGTATTTCCTGTGCAGTTTTTCTATATATCTGAAACTATTCTAAAATTTTAAAGTTTATTTAAAATAGAGAAATATATGAACATTGACATAGGCTTTATTTATAAGAGCATAAACTGGAAACAGCCCAAAGGTCCATCAACAAGTGAATGGATAAACAAATTATGACATATTCATTTGAGAGCATGTTATACAACAATGGGGCTTACCAGGTGGCACTAGTGGTAAAGAACCCTCCTGCCAATGTAGGAGACGTGGGTTCAATCCCTCGGTCAGGAAGATCCCCTGGAGGAGGAAATGACAAAGCACACCAGAATTCTTGCCTGGGAGATCCCATGGACAGAGGAGCCTGCTGGGCTATGGTCCATAGGGTCACAAAGAGTCGGACATATCTGAGTGACTTAGCATGCACTATACAACAACAAAAATGACCAAACTATTCACACACAAAACATGGTGAGAAGAAAGTGCTATCTGAAAAAACATATAAAGGAAAGAAGACACTAAATGGCTTCTCATAGGAGGGAAGACACTGAATGCCAAGCAGGACCATTATCTCAGTTTCTGTCATTTCCTCTCCAGTCCTAGGGAGTCAACCCATGGATCAGGGTGCAGAACAAGGACCTTCTCTGACACCCCCACCAGCAATGAACTTTGTCTCCTTCCTGAATTGCTTCTGCAGTGCTCCAGCCTAGACACTTTTAGTTCCCCTGTGTGAAGGGGAAGCAAGCTTACTCTAATAAGCATTTCCCCCAAAACTTATTGTTGAAGTCCAAACACAGTTCTAAAGCTCCTAAGCAAAAAAAAAAAAAAAAGAAGAAGAAGAAGATTTATTTTGATTTTCTTTGCATTTCTGCTGCAACAGTCAGATCTGGGACTGTGCGGTTTGGTTTGAGATAAGTTTGGAAATAAAAGGAGGTGGGACTGCAGCGGAAAAGACATGTCAGCTATTGTTTTAAAATATTAACCCACGCTATACACTTCTTGAAATAGAATGTTTCTTTTAACCAGAGTTTACAAAATAAATGTTCTATGTTATAGAGGAAAAATTAATCTTCCTTAAGGCTTTCCATTCTATGGGCAGACAATATGAGTGCGAGATCCCTAGTTAGCACCCCCTGAGTCCCTTTATGAAGCTGTCAGCACTTTTCATAAGCTACATTTGCTTCTCTTTCTCCCAAGGAGCCCTATGGCTCTGGAAACATTCTCAATGGGCAGCTTTGTGTTAATAGAAAGAGACAACAAGGCTGTTGTTAATTGCTTCCTGTAAACATCCCACTGACCCCCAATATGTCAGACTTCTTCAGCATCCTGAGCAGTAAGCCCCTGATAGGGAATAAGGGTGATAATATTTCAAATATTCCTCATTAAAAAGATAGGAATGAATCTGAAACCAAAACAACCCAACACCTGAAACTAATTTTCTTGAAATCATCATGAGCTTTAATGACAGCTTCATTAATTGAATGAAGTCACATGGGGGCAAAATCATGTTTTCCTTAATGACCTGTCAGATGATGGATTTGTTTGGTTACTTTATTATGAACATTTTCAGAGGAAGGAAAGAGAAAAAAGGATGAGCTCTGAGTGTCGTACCACAACACAGCTTGACCAAGAGTCCTCCTGGGGTCTCAGTGGTGAGCCAACTTAGAGATGGTAAGGTGGGCTTGGCAGGATAAGGATATCATCACAGGAGCCTAGCTACTCAAAGTGAGATTCATGAACCAGCATCACTGGGAAGCTTGCTAGAAATGCAGCATGTCAAGCCTCACCCCAGATCCATTGCATAGGAATCTGCTTTTAACAGATCACCAGAATCCCCAGGAGATTCTCAGGCACATTAGAGATTATGAAGGGCTGATTGGAAACACAAGATTTGGGAGTCCAATGAACTTAGGTGGGAATTCTAGTTCGACTTAACAGCTGGCTGTAAGTAGTGCATAATATTTACACTGTATTAGCCTGTTTTTCATCTGCAAAATAGGCACACTAGTATCTACCTCATGAAATTATGAAGCTTAGACTAAGGAAGCAGTTAGCATTTTTTCCAGGCATGCAATCTATGTTGAATAAATGGTAGGTAATAGTACTATTGTGGCTTCTCCTGTGCATTCCAGTTTGGACAGGAAGTATATTTAACTGAGTTGAAATACAAGTTTTACAACTTAATAACCATGTGATCTTGGTTATGTTACCCAACCCCTTTCTGAGTCTCAAATTTTTCGCCTGTTAAATGCATATAATTTAAATATCATCTATAGCCTCCCAAGTCAAGATAGAGACAATTACACAACCTAGACAGGTCATAAAAATTCCCAAGATTTCTGCCACCAAACAGTTGACCCTCTCTGACTCTTGTACTACATTTTCAGATGCTGTTCTTATTCCTCTCCAAGTCTTTTCTGGTGCGAAGTTCAGACCTTTTAACAATTTCCACAAGAAATCTATTTATTCCAGGTGTTTCCTGAGTTGGGTGTGTATGTTCAGTCGCTCAGTTGTGTCCATCTGTTTGTGACCCCATGGGCTGTAGCCCACCAGACTCCTTTGTCCCTGGGATTCTTCAGGCAAGAATACTGGAGTGGGTTGCCATTTCCTACTCCAGGGGATCTTCCCAGCCCAGGGATCGAATCCATATCTCCTGCGTCTCCTGCATTTGCAGGTAGATTCTTTACCACTGAGCCACCTGGAAAGCCTTCATGAGTTGGGTAGCATTTTCAGAAGATTTGGAGAGCAGGTCACAAGGAAGAATCATTATTACACATGGCAGAAACTTATGTCAACTCCCTCACTCTCTTTTTTCTTACCTTCTCTCATGACAACGCCCCTCAGAAATAAGAAAATTCCTTCCTTTGTCATCCAGAAGGAAGCTTCATTTCACTAGATGCAGTGGAACATGAAGTGAGATGTGTGTTCTAATTCCAGTGCCACTAACATCATTTGCGCTCTCTGGGTCTCCATTTCTCATCCACGAAACAGTGCAAAAATTTCTCAATCACAGGGGTGCACAAGAACTAAAGATCTCATATTTCAAGGTATTACCAAGTATATGGTAGGTTGCTGGTTATTAAGCCATGGTTTCTTGGGTCCAGTTCCCCTGTCTCCTCACTCTACTTTCTGATACTGGGGCTGAACCTCTGAAAATGACATTTCTCTTTTGTCAGCTGGCTCCTGGTTAGGCTCTGCCTAACAGGGGTGTCACAGGGAACTTGAGGGTGGGAAGACAGAATGGAGACATTATCTTTTGTTTGTTTCCTGTTCCTACAGCATTGCCCCAGCAACACTCTCCCCTTCCCAGCAGCCACTGGTCTCAGCAGCATAGGTTGTTCTAGTTTGCTGCCCTTCTTCATTTGTTAGAACCAACCTCATTGCATCTGCTCAGAAAGACAGCACCAGCCACTGGTGCTCCTGCTCCAGAGTCAGAGTCCCAGCTCTGAGGAGCCTCTCCTCTGGGCTCCAAGTTCAGAGCCCCAGTTCCACTGGAGCATAACCATTCCCTGAAGAGCTGAGTCCCAGATCTGCATGACCCTTCTGCAAACTTCTAAGATTCAGTAATCCCCAACACCTTCCCTTTCTTCACCAATCCTTAGGGGTGGCAGCTGCCTCCTATGGCTATGACCTTTATGATACCTCAGTTTCCCTTCTTGCCTGCTTAGTTGTCCTCCATCTGGGAAGCAGTTCTCTTCATATTAAATCCTCCCCACTGAAATGATGGCATGGTTTCTGGCTTCTGACAGGGTCCTCTCCGATATGAAAAATATGTAAAAGATATTAGCTTCCTTCCAAAAAAAAAAAAATGAAATCTATCTTCTAAATACCAGGTTTTACCATCAATAAAAAGACACAAAAGGATATGCTTATGGCTTTTGAAAATATTTCCAAAGAAAATTTTCCAAGCTATTTTAGGCTCTGACAGCCCTCTTGGAATAATCCAGAGCATTTGGAACAAAGAGTCAAAACATGTCTCTAGGGAAAGAAATGTAGAGTTAGACATAGCTCCCACAGCAGAGCTGATGCACAATCTAGAGAGATGCCACCTGTGTAGACACCAGTGTAGACAAGGACAGGGAGGAGGTGGTGGAGACAGGGAAGAGTCCCATGAACCAGGTGCAGGCTGTCACATGTCTAGTAGTGAAACGTCTTGAACCAAAGCTGAGATGAATGGGATTCAAAACAACTTGGAAATGGCAATTTAGATAACGGTACTTGAAAAAAGTCTGAGTTAAGTTAGAGGTGCCGTAAAAGTCTTCTTCCTTAATAAGAAGTACTTTGAAGGTACAGGCCATGACATACAGAACTTGGACTGAAACTGAAAATAGTATTTTGTGTCTAATTAGTAAAGATAAATGGGAAGTCATAGCCCTCGGTGTGAGTGATCTTGTTGGTGCCACGCATGTAAGACCAGATAATAATAGCTAGAAAGAGTCATAGTGATATTCAACTCCGACCCAGTCATCGATCACCAAAAATTAATCCTAAGGAGGCCAGTCAACAGAATTTTAAAAAATCTGTTTTTGTGAAGATATTCATTGAAGTGTTATATATGAGTAAAATTTAATATCATGTAATTAATAAATAAAAAAGGAATAATTTTAAATGTATTTATATTCATTTAAGGAAGTATTAAGTTTTAAAAATTGTGAAGATAAAGTTAAAAAACAAAAGGGAAAGATTTTCACGGTGTGACAGCAATTGAAATAGAATCAGGATATAAAACATAGAGGTGATTATAGCAAAGAGTCCCAGAAAGAAGGTTCAGTTATGTTACTCTTTGTCACCACAGGAATGAGCATATGGAGCACTCTGGGAGTCTTGTACTCAGGCATAAGGATTATTTTGAGCTGAAGGCCATTGAAAATAAGCAGATACAAGAAAAGATCTGGGGCTTCCCTGATGGCTTAGTGGTAAAGAATCTGCCTGCCAGTGCAGGAAACATGGGTTCAATCCCTGGTCCAGGAAGATCCCACATGCCTCGGAGCAATTAAGCAGGAGCACTACAACTAGTGGGCTTGTGCTCAGAGAGCCTAGGAACCGCAACTACTAAAGTACCCGCACCCTACAGCTTATGTTCCACAACGAAAGAAGTCACCACAACAAGAAGCTGGTGCACTGCAACTAGAGAGCAGCCCCCACTCACTGCAACTAGAGGAAGCCCTCATGCAGCAGTGAAGACACAGCCAAAAATAAATAAATAAAAAAAATTATTTTTTAAAGAAATGAAAAGATCTATTTGTGTAAAATGCAGGTCAGGAAGCAACAGTTAGAACTGGACATGGAACAACAGACTGGTTCCAAATTGGAAAAGGAGTGTGTCAAATCTGTATATTGTCACCCTGCTTATTTAACGTATATGCAGAATACATCATGAGAAACACTGGGCTGGACAAGCACAAGCTGGAATCAAGATTGCCGGGAGAACTATCAATCACCTCAGGTATGCAGATGACACCACCCTTGTGGCAGAAAGTGAAGAGGAACTAAAAAGCCTCTTGATGAAAGTGAAAGAGGAGAGTGAAAA
Source organism: Ovis aries (assembly GCF_016772045.2). NCBI lineage: Eukaryota > Metazoa > Chordata > Mammalia > Artiodactyla > Bovidae > Ovis > Ovis aries. The sequence continues at coordinate 38,691,147 of NC_056068.1, forward strand.
AGTGGGCTTAAAGCTCAACATTCAGAAAACGAAGATCATGGCATCTGGTCCCAACACTTCATGGCAGATAGATGGGGAAACAGTGGAAACAGTGTCAGACTTTATTTTGGGGGGCTCCAAAATCACTGCAGATGGCAACTGCAGCCATGAAATTAAAAGACACTTACTCCTTGGAAGAAAAGTTATGACCAACCTAGATAGCATATTCAAAAGCAGAGACGTCACTTTGCCAACAAAGATCCATCTAGTCAAAGCTATGGTTTTTCCAGTGGTCATGTATGGATGTGAGAGTGGACTGTGAAGAAAGCTGAGCACCGAGGAATTAATGCTTTTGAACTGTGGTGTTGGAGAAGACTCTTGAGAGTCCCTTGGACTGCAAGGAGATCCAACCAGTCCATCCTAAAGGAGATCAGTCCTGGGTGTTAATTGAAAGGACTGATGTTGAAGCTGAAATTCCAGTACTTTGGCCACCTCATGTGAAGAGTTGACTAATTGGAAAAGACACTGATGCTGGGAGAGACTGGGGACAGGAGGAGAAGGGGACAACAGAGGATGAGATGGCTGGATGGCATCACCAACTCGATGGACATGAGTTTGGGTAAACTCCGGGAGTTGGTGATGGACAGGGAGGCCTGGCATGAAGCAATTCATGGGGTCGCAAAGAGTTGGACATGACTGAGTGACTGAACTGAACTGAGGATATAACATTTCTCCATATTCTACCAGGAAGGACAAAGGTAATCACCAGAGACAATTTTAACCCTTTATCAACCTGGAGACAACTTTAACCCCTTAAACAGAGGAATCTACAAACTTCACTACCTAATTTTTATCTACCATTGCGTGCATGCCAAGTTGCTTCAGTTGTGTCTGAGTCTTTGCAATGCTATGGACTGTAGCCTGCCAGGCTCCTCTGATGGGATTCTTCAGGCAAGAATACTGGGGCGGGTTGCCATTATCTCCTCCAGGGGATCTTCTCTACCCAGGATCAAACCCATGCCTCCTATGGCTCTTGCATTGCAGGCAGATTCTTTTACCGCTGAGCCACCTGGGAAGCCATTATTTTCTTATATATTTGCCTTTCCACAGTTTGTTGCTCCTAAAGACTCAAGGTTATTTTCCTTTGTCTTGTGATAGCTCTAAAACTGTATTGTTCCTTTGTTAAAATGCTGTTTAAGCCTAAATTCTAACCAATCCTTTGAGTTACTGATCTCTGAGTTCTCCCATATGTAAACGTGACACTGTAGAGAATAAATTTATGCTTTTCTCGTTAATCTGTCTTTTGCCAGCCCAAGTCAATCAGTCCGCGGGCACAGAAGTTAAGAGGGTTGTATGAAAGAGAATCATCTCTCTCCTTACCACCCAGTCTCTGATATGTTGTTATGGAAGCCTGAGGTGACTAATACACACTTTTTGCAGCTAAGTCTCTTGAACAAATTGTTTAAGCTGACTGAGTCTCAGCTCCCTTATCTCTAAAATGAAAGTGGTAAACTAATGGTAATTCTTACTTTACAGGATTCAAAAGGGGGGAATGAGCCATACAATTAGCAAATGGAGTTTATTTGAAAGGTCTTTGTAACCTGTGCATTACAGTAAAATAATAAATACTCCTTCCATGAGTGTCCTGGATTAATAAAAGATCAAGATATTTTCAATCACTGCATCAATTTAATTATTGTATTAACCATAATATCTCTCTTGGATATATTTTAAATATGTATAATTAACCAATAATCAAAAACTAATTGATCACAGATGTGTAAAGGCTTGCCTTTCAAGTTCAAGGATGGTAACCAATGCCAATAAAACCATCTGGGGAATTTCTATGTTTTCATTAAAAAAAAAAAAAGCCCACAGAATTCCAAATATATGAAGTATTCCAAATACAGCATATATATGAGATTTCTTTGAAATGTTTAACATCTTTAGACATATGCTGAAACAGGAGTCTTCAACATTCATTTTGTTTTTGCTAGTATTTCTGTTCATGGAAATCTTCTAATAATAAGCATGGACAAAAAGATAATCACATAGAAAATATATTTGTATTACAACTTATATAAATATTCCTTTTATCTTAGGATCTTAAGAGAGTTTCTCAGCCATTTTTATTATTGCCCCTAAGGATCCTGGTAGACATCTTTCTCCCTAATTTCCCCAGTGAAATTTTAATGCCACCAATACACTGTGTGTATATATATATATATATATATATACACACACATACATACATAGAGTATATATACTGCTTAGATATATGTCTGTGCTTTATACACAAAGAATATAACCAAGAACCAATTTCCCTTAGGGTGATAATTGCCCTTGTCGAGAATGAATGACCTTAAGATTCATACATTGAAGCATCTAATTGGTCTTCACAATAAAGCTGATAGAAAATGCATTCAATGTGAGACGTGAACCTATTTTGCAGAAGGCATACCTAGACAGAAAAAGGCAAACATAGCTGAAGGCCTGGTTTGAGGCCAAGCTGTAGTTACCCCAGGAACTACATATGACTAGCCTTAGAGGGAACTATCTATTGAGAACCCATTTGCATGAGGAGGCCAACAGTCTTCTGGGAAGGAACACAAGTTTGGTTTAGAGACAGCGAGCCAGTGGGGGAGGTGAGCAGAGGCCTGAGCCCAGTGTGGAGTCTGTCTATAGACTGCTCTCTAACGCAAGGACTTATGGGTTCCCTGGTGGCTCAGTCAGTAAAAAATCCGCCTGCAATGTGGGAGACCTGGATTTGATTCCTGGGTTGGGAAAATCCCCTAGAGAAGGGAATGGCTAACCACTCCAGTATTCTGGCCTGGAGAATTCCATGGACAGAGGAGCTTGGCAGGCTACAATCCATAGGATCACAAAGAGTCAGACACGGCTGAGCAACCATGGACAGAGGAGCTTGGTAGGCTACAATCCATAGGATTACAAAGAGTCAGACACAGCTGAGCAACTTTCACTACTACTACCAGACTCATGCTGAATCCTAAGGCAAAGGAGCTGTAACATAAGAGAAATAAAAACTGAAATACCCTACATGCCCTCCCATGGCATACTGAGCAGTAAGGCACCTGCATCACCAGCATAGGGCCTGTGAGTGTACAAGGAGTGAGAGGGCTCTTGTGGCTATGCGGGTGACTTGTAATTATTGTCCTTGTGCCAGTTTCAGCTCCCCTCCATAGAGGCCTGGGAGCCCTGGCTCATTCTCATATTGCAATGGATGTTGATATGTCCACAAATAGCATCTAAACATCTTGGCACATTGTTCAAGGCTCTTCATGAAAGAGGCTAAGCCTTTCTTTTGGGCTCTGGTGTTAAAGTCAGTGAGACCCAGGTTTGATTAAGCAACTTCCCAGAGATGAGTGGTAGAGCTGAATTCAGACCCACGTCTTCTGACTCCTAGTTCCTTATTCTTCTATTACGGCACATTTTCTGTCTCTGATACTGAAGCAGACTTGGGGGTTGAGGGACAGAACAGTCAACTTGTTTTAAGAAGACCTCTGAGGGGAGAATGGAGATATTTTGTGCTCACAGAATTGCTATTGGGGAGTGAAGAGGTGGTGACAGGGACTATCCTTCTACACACCAAGAGGGACACCATCCTTCCCATGGGTGAAGGGCCTGAAGACTCCTCTAACCTCTACTCACCTCTATTCTTATCCTTCCCCATCCCAGTTCTACAAACACACACACACACACACACACAATTCAGGTAAAATCAAAGAAATATTGAGCAAACATCAGTCACCAACTATAATAAAGCTGAACCCATTTCCCAGCACAAGTCTGAAGGGACCTGCTTCAGTGAAAAGATCAGGCTTGTGATGAACCCAATAAGCTCAGTTCCAAACAATAAACAGCCATCCTATTTTGCTCATTATGGTAATTATGGATAATAACTTTTGAACTTCCCAAAGAATAAGAAAAACTGAATTTAAAGTAATCTATGAAATTCCCTATGAGGTCCAGTAATTAGGACTCCTCACTCATACTGCTAAGGGCCCAGGTTCAATAACCTGGTCAGGGAACTAAGATCCCGCATGCTGCCTGCCATGGTCAAAGAAAAAATAATCTCAATCAAGTTTTTTGGTAAAATAACTAAGTTCACTTATATTTGTATTTGTGGTGATCCTTTAACTCATCTTAGATTTTCAAATGGTTTACTCTTTCCCATGGGTAGCATCCCCACGACTGGAATTTGCCTCCACTCAGGAACAGCAATTAATTAAAAACTGACTTGAGCTCAGCAGAGCCAGTGAACTCAGCCTCAATCCCACCAAGACCAAAGAACGAAACACTTAGGATAAGGCACTTCTGACTGTGAAAAAGAAAGCACATTTCTTAACAAATGTCACAAAATAATGACCCAAGGGATAGAGCACTTGTGCAAAGTGTGTGCTTGGGGACTTCATAAGAAATGCTGACATCCTGCAATGCCAGTTTAGGAGTCAAAGCCCAGCAGTATTTCCTCTTGGAACAATTATCTACTTTCTTTGTATGTTTAGGGAGACAATTAAGCAAGAACAGAGGAAGATGCTGTCCCCAGTACCCTCAAAGGGTGAGCTGTGTAAAAACAGATTTTAAGGTAGGAGAAATGCCCAGGTCACGAGCAATCGTATCTGGAATTTATGCCAAATGGGACCCCACTCCCAGTGGGTCTGGGCTGGTTTAGACATTTCTCTTCAAGAGAGTAGAAGCTCCTGTTTTTCCCCTCTGGGCACCAGGACTGTGATTCTATGTAGAGACTGGGTTGCTCTCCTAAACGACTCTTTTTATTAGTCATTGGTTCAACAAGTACTTATTGGATGTCTACTCTGCCAAGTATTGAGACAAAAATGGCCTAGCTAACATGTTTATTAAGTGCAAGGCCCTGTAGCAACTGCCTTAAATGCATTACCCAGTTAATCCTCAGGATAATGCTGATCAGTTGACATTTTTCCCATTTTACAGTTGGAAGTCCCTGAAGCCTGGTGAGTCTGTCATTTGCTCAAGGTCACAGTGATAGTAGTAGAGAGAGGATTCGAACCCAGGCACCCAACTGGAGAGTCCATGTCCTTAACCATTTTGCCAGAATGAGAACAACCACTTATAACTACTAAGGATTCATATGTAATAAAACATGATTGTTCCCCATTCTCCCTGTGCCCTGCCAGGGAGCTCAAAGTCCCAAAGAGTGAAAGCAACAATATTTCAATACTGTCTGGTAAGAGTTATTGTCATATGCTGTTCAAGACACACGGGTGACACCAAATGCACAAGTAACAAAAAAAAAAAGGCAACCAACTGGACTTCATCAAAATTAGAACTTTTGTGCTTCAAAGGACACCATCAAGAAAGTGAAAAAACAATCCACAGAATGAGAAAATATTTTTGCAAATTATATATCTGTAACATATCTAGAATATATACAGGATTTTATACAAAGAATTCAAATCAGTTAATGTTAAAAGTGATATATCGAAGGATAAAAAGGCAAATAACCCAATCAAAAAGTGAGCAAAGGAACTGAATAGACATCTCACTAAAGGGAATGGCTGAATAAATACATGAAATGATGTTCAGCATCACTAGCCATCAAGGAAATGTAAGTCAAAACTGCAATGAAATACAACTTCATACCTACTAGGATGGCTACAATAACCTCACACTGGTCAGAATAGCCATCATCAAAAAAATCTACAAACAATAAATGCTAGAGAGGCTATATGCGGATGGAAATGTAAATTGATATAGCCACTATGGAGAAGACTATAGAAGTTCTTTAAGAAAACCTAAAAATAGAATACCATATGACCCTACAACCCCACTTCCGAGCATCTACACAGAGAAAATAATAATTTTAAAAGATACATGAACCCCAATGTTCACTGCATTATTTACAATAGCCAGGACATGGAAGCAACATAAATGTCCATCAACAGAGGAATGGATAAAGAAGTTGTGGTACATATATTCAATGGAATATTGCTCAGTTATAAAAAAGGAATGATACTGGGTCATTTGTAGAGAGGTGGATGGACCTAGGGACTGTCATACAAAATGAAGTCAGGAAGAGAAAAACAAATATCATATATTAACACAAATATGTGGAATCTAGAAAAATGACACAGATGAACCCATATGCAAAGAGAAATAGACGCAGATATAAAGAACAAATATATGGACACCAAGGGGGGAAAAAGGAGTGGGACAAATTGGGAGATTGGGATTGGCATATATAGGGTACCATGTATAAAATAAATAACTAATGAGAACCTAAAAAATGACAGATAACAAGTGATGGTGAGGATGTGGAAAAAACAGAGCCCTTATACACTATTAGTTCAAAAATGGTGCAGCTGCTTTAGAAAAACAGTTTGACAATTTCTCAAAAGGCTAAACACAGAGTTATCACCTGATCCAGTTTTTGGATACACAAAAACTTGTACATGAATATTCATAACATATAAACATTCATATGCTAGTATTTATGTAGCCAAAAGGTGAAAACAGTGAAAATGTCCATCAAATATTGGATAAAATAGAATATTATTTGGCAATAAAAAGAGAGGAAGTACTGATATATGCTACAACAAGGATGAAATTTTATTGCACGTATTGTATTATTCCATTTACATCCATATCCATAAGAGGCAAATCCATAAAGACAGAAAAGAGACTGCTGCTGCTGCTAAGCTGCTTCAGTTGTGTTCGACTCTGTGCAACCCCAGAGATGGCAGCCCACCAGGCACCCCCATCCCTGGGATTCTCCAGGCAAGAACACTGGAGTGGGTTGCCACTTCCTTCTCCAATGCATGAAAGTGAAAAATGAAAGTGAAGTCATGTCCAATTCCTAGAGACCCCACGGACTGCAGCCTATCAGGCTCTTCCGTCCATGGGATTTTCCAGGCAAGAATACTGGAGTGGGGTGCCATTGCCTTTTCCAGAAAAGAAACTAGTGATTGCTAAAGTTAGAGACAGTCAGAGGAAATGGAGAGTGACTGAGAATCGTACAGCGTTTCCTCTGGGGGAGATAAAAATGTTCTCAGATTAATTGTAGTGATGATTGCATAGTTCTGTGAATATACTAAAACCCACTGAATTACTTATCTTAAATGGGTGAATCGTATGGTATGTGAATTATATTTCAATCAAGATCGAAAAAAAAAAAGACACTCTGGTTAACAAACAGAAGGAAGCAATCAGCTGGGAATGCCTGCTTTGGGCAAGATGTGCTAGGGTGCCAGTGTGATGCTGGGTGAGCATTGACGCAGAGTGAATCGGGTGCAGCTTCTGTTCTCAGCCTGGCCAGTCTTTCCAGATGCAAGGTGAGTTCAGACAGTCGTGGGAACATCAACATTTGTGGGGCACAGGGTGCATGAGGCCTAGGAGCTCCTGGGAGGGGCATACCTCTCCCAGAAAATAAGGAGCAAGGGGTGTGAGGTTGCCTTGGGAGAATGAAACTGAAATAGAGGGTACCCAGTATGAGAGCAACGGAGAAGGCAATGGCACCCCACTCCAGTACTCTTGCCTGGAAAATCCCATGGATGGAGAAGTCTGGTAGAGTCAGACATGACTGAAGCGACTTAGCAGCAGCAGCAGCAGCAGCAGCAGCAGCAGCAGCAGCAGCAGCAGCAGCAGCAGCAGCAGCAGCAGCAGCAGCAATAAGAGAGCAAAGAGATGCAGTCTTGAGGAACAGAGTGAGTCCCTGACCTCAAGGCTCACCTGGAACTCACTGCAGGGTATCGCCATACCTACAGCAGTGGTGCTCTAAGGCAGCAGTCCCCAACCACCCAGTCTGTGGACCAGTACAGTCTGCAGTCTGTTAGGAACCGGGCTGCACAGCAGGAAGTGAGTGGCGGGCAGCGAAACTTCGCCTGCTGCTCCCCATCGCTCCCCATAGCTGGCATTACCACCTGAGCCATTCCCTCCCATCCCCATCCCCACCCCTACCCCTACCCCACTCCCTGTCTGTGGAAAAACTGTCTTTTAGGAAACCGGTCCCTGGTGCCAAAACAGTTGGGGACCACTGCTCCAAGGGAATGAATTTGTTCCCCAACATTTGGCAATTCCTGGAGACATTTTTTATTGTCACAACTCAGGGCGGGTAGAGTGCTACTAGCATGTAGTGACAAGGCTCAGGACGGTCACCCAATGACAAAGAATTATCTGGCCCAAAATGTCAATGGTGCCAATAACTTTGGAAATTCTGATATAAAGCAAGTAAACATTGCTCACAGGGCAATGATCAGCTAGAGATAAGCTTAGAACGGGGAGACCCACAGAAGCCAATTACAGCAGAAACTATAGGTTGAAAAATGTTCCCCAATTAACAAAAAGATACATTGAAATCCTATCCCCAAGACCTCAGAAAACAATCTTGGAAATATAGTCATTGTAGATTAATTAGTTAAGATGAAATCATACTCACAGGGAGGCAAACCAGGGCTCTCTGACAACCTGGAGGGATGGGATGGGGTGGAAGGGAGGTTCAAAAGGGAGGGAACATATATATACCTATGGCTGATTCATGTTGATGTATGGCAGAAACCAACACAATATTGTGAAGCAATTACCCTCCAGTTAAAAATAAATAATTTTTTAAGAAGATGAGGTCATACTGGGGTAGAGCAGATCCCCTGACCCAGCATTAGTGGCATCCTCATGAAAAGAGCTGGAGAAAGCAATGGCACCCCACTCCAGTACTCTTGCCTGGAGAATTCCAGGGATGGAGAAGCCTGGTCGGCTACCGTCTCTGGGGTGGCACAGAGTCGGACATGACTGAAGCGACTTAGCAGCAGCAGCATGAAAAGAGCACCATGTGAAGATGAAGACAGTTATTGGAGTGTCGCATTTACAAGCCAGGGAACACTGAAGAAGACGTCTAAACCAGGATTCTTTCTCACACCCTCGGAGGGAATCAACCCTGTCAACACTGGTCTCAGACTTCCAGATTCCAGAACTGTGAGAGGATACATTTTTGTTGTCTAAGTCACCCAGGGTATGATACTTTGTCTATGCCACCCAGGGTATGATACTTTGTTACGGCAGTTCCAGCAAACTAACACATTATCCAGGCACAGTTTATGGGAGACAATGCCTTGGCCAGTAACATCCTGGACTGCTCGACACAAGCATCATTAAGTCCCTATATGTCCCTTAGTTCTATTTCCAGGCTTACCAAGTTACAGATAATTATGATACTCACTGGCCTTCCCAGGTGGCGCTAGTGGTAAAGAATCTGCCTGCCAATGCCGGGGACACAGTAGACACGGGTTTGACCCCTGGGTCAGGAAGATCCCCCAGAGAAAGGAATGGCTACCCACTCTAGTATTCTTGCCTGGAGAATCCCATGGACAGAGGAGCCTGGTGGGCTATACAGTCCATGGTGTTGCCAAGAGTTGAACACGATTGAGTGACTAAGCACACACACAACCTTGGAAAATCCAAGAGTATTTGCAGCTGCTGAATTTGTTCTTGGAGCTCCAACTGAGTGGTCCTCTGACAAATTACATTCAAGAGCTCCATCGCCTGGCCAAAGTTTAAAATAAAAAGACAGTGAAAGAATAAGCAGGTGCCTAAATAGTCTTGTGCCTTTAATCAGCAGCTTAACTACTTAACCATGAAAATGAGCTTCCCCAGGCTAATGAGAAGTGCCCAATTTGCAGAAACCGGGTGTTTATTTTTGTAGCACAATTTTCCAGCTGCCTGCATCCGGAGTGTTTTACCGGGTGTAGCATCTGCTTAAGCTGCATCGTTGGTGTATACAGTTTTGCTTAAAGGCCCGTCCTGGATGCTGAGAGGCAGAGCATGAGCTAGGTTTCCTAAGTTTGAATATTGGATTCAGGGGATTTTCTGGGTTCAGCCTATAAGGACCCAGGAATCAGATTCAAGTCTCTTTATATCTCAATACTAGACTCAAAAAAAAAAAAAAAAAGATAAGGAGACAGGTTGAAATTTGATGATACTGTGTAAAAGCAAGGAAAATCAATGAGAACAGAAGCAATGTGGTCCAGGGTCAGCATATCCGCAGCTATCTATCATTTTGCTCTTTTAAAAAATACAAGTGTTTCTGCAATAATGAGATATGTGTGTTCTTTGGAGAGAAGAGGAAAAAAAAAAAGACAGTTCCTGCAAAATTGCAAACTAAAAATAATAAGACTTATGGGAAAAAGAGGATTGAGGCAGACAGTTTAAAACTTACACAATTTTGCAACTAGAGCAGTAACAATCATTATTTTACAATATCAGCAGTTTCAAAAGAATGCTCAGTGCCTAATAAATAAAATATTTTGCAGGAAAACAAAGGACTTTGCCTTAAAAAGGAAAAAAAGAGAGCAATTTGATAGCAGGCAGTATGAGAGAAGCTGTGGGCTTCTGAGTCTTGGAAATAAGGAAATGCAGGATGGGGGGTGGGTGGGTGTGGCACTGAGCAGGAAGTATTCCTAGATGACGATTTAGCGAAGGCGCCCAGGAGGCAAGGAAAACCATGCACCACCCCCACCTCCCTTCTCAGTTTACTGCCACCAGCCACCGTCCTAAACTTTGCCGTCATCTTCTGACAGGCTGTGAGTATCACCTATGAACCAGCACAATTTGCACATTTCACTGACATCATTCCACCATTTATCAACCATATTTGAACTAATTTCTGTTAAAATCACTCACAAACACACAAGTGTTACAACAAGACGGACTGGATGTGGGCTGCCTCCCTGGCACACATCTGCCAATAACCCCTGCTGAAAGGATGGGCCTGCCAGCCCTGCCTCCTCCTCTGGCCTCTCCCCCTACAGACTCAATGTTGGATTCGCAGATGTCCTCACCTGCTGCTATGGGGGTGCCATCAAAGTTCTGGGCTCTGAGGCTTCAGTTATGTCTGAGGTGCTAACAGGTAGTTAGCAATACAGTATATAGTTGACAATTTTACTTTGGTTACTAGTGGGGGAATCTACACTCAAACTATCTTAAGAAAAGGATAACACTTTGCTAACCTAATCCAAAATCCGGGTGTAGATATGGCCTCAGGCTCAGCTGGAGTCAGGTGCTCATATTTGGTCCCTGTTTCTTTCTCACCTTCACTCTACCCATCTTCTTCCCTTGGTGATAGTGTTGTTCTTTTCTAGGCCTTCTTCCACTGATGGCACCTGGATTTTTCAGATCCATAATCCTCCTAGCTAACAACACCAGAGGAAAGAGAAATATCTTTCCCAATAATTTTTGCAAAACAGCAGCAGCAAACAAACAGAAAGGGTCTCAGAGACGTGGCTTGAGGCAGTGCTTCCCAGCCTTGCCCTAGTCCACCAGGGAGGACCAGAGAATGAAGCCTCTGACCGGCCAGGTCAGATGAAGGGCTGACCCTTGGATGCAGGGGTTGAGTCAGCGCCAGCCAAACCACATGTACTTAGAGAGGGAGCAGTTCCCAAAGGAGAGACAATTCAGTGGCAGTTGGTGAGAGCTCTTTAGTCAGGAAGGACTGGCTCAGGTGCTGTTTTCCTTTGCTGTCCTGTCCTCAACAGTGTCCCAGACACACCTGAAACTGAGTCAGTGGTCAGGCGCTCCAGTGCTAGGACTGCTGCTCAGCGCTGTGCCTATAAAGTGAACTAGCAGGCAACTGACTGAGATATTTATTCTAGTTTACCCCCCACCCTACCAAGCTGAAGGCAAATGAAAAGGTAAATTTCCCTCCTATCTCTGGAAGCACAGACAAGCATTTGTGTCCTAAGTGATCTTTGCTTTGTGAGAGAATTAACAGGGTATTATTTTCAAGGACCTAGCCACCTAGAACCTAGAGCTGGATTGTTCCAGAGAGGAAGTATCCCAAGGACTGAAGAGAGGGAAAACCCCCAAACCAGAAGAGAATTACATTCTCTGAGGCTCAGCCTAGAAGGGAGAACCTGGGTTCATAAATGACCACGACCTTCACCTCACTTAATATCCCTAGGAGGAGATAAACTCAGTAACTGTTAGGATTCTTTTTATTGCAAATGACAGAAGACACAGCCAAACACACTTAAAGAGAAAAATGATGAGGTTGGGTAACTTTTTTATTACTAAAAAGTGCATGGTAACTAACTTCAGGTATGGGTTGATCCAGGGATCTAAAACACATCATGAGAACTGTTTCTGTTCATCTCTCAACATTGCATTTCCCTCTCTCCATTGACTGCATTGTCAGAATTCATGTAATGTTCTCCCAGCAGCTATCTCAAACAAATACACTTACCCTGGCTTTCAACATGTGTGTTTTGTACTAGTCGCCCAGTCATGCCCAACTTTACGACCCTATGGACTAGAGTCCACCAGGCTCCTCTGTCCATGGAATTCTGCAGGCAAGAATACTGGAGTGGGTAACCGTTTCCTTCCCCAGGGTATCTTCCTGACCAGGGATCAAACCCGAGTCTCCTGCATTGCAGGCAGATTCTTTACCATCTGAGTCACCAGGGAAGTCTAAATATATGTCAATTACTGAGCTAATTACTAAAACCATAGGACATAATACTCTAATTGGCCAGTCACATGCTTCTTCCCTGCAAACTGTGAGAACTGGGTACTATAACTGGAAGAAGTCAGGTACAGATGCTGACCAACAAGAAACTACTAGAGGCTCCAAACAGAGATGGTTAAGGACACTGGGCAGAAGGAACCAAGGCTTAGGTAGGAATCTTGGCAAAGACCTCTGTGCCTGAGCTTGTTTTAATGCGCACAGAATCTGCTGCTTCTGGATGGATCCAATAGAACATGAGCCAGGAGAACCAAGAGCTGTACCCACCTGCAAAGAGCCTTCTTTGGGGGATACTTACACATAAACCCTCAGGGCTCTTGCATAATCACTGGGCAGGAAACATGTGCACATAGGCATGCACATGTGTGCACACACACAGGCAATGACAGACTTCACTTTTCTCATTCATTCTGGCAGATAAAGGACTAAGCCAAAGCTATTTGTTCTGGGCTGTGATGTTTCTAACACTTAAATAACTCCAGTGGATTCATTTTCACCATATAAACTTTGTCTCTAATCTACTGTCTCTTTCCCGTGGTCTCTGAGCAATTACAACTGTATTCCACTCTCCTCTTACTTCTTTCATCATTTGTAAGTCAACTCTTTCCAGGACTCTTTTACCACCCGGTGCCATATTTTACTCTCACACTTGTCTTTGTCCTGTGTGCAGTCCTGGCTAATCTACAAACTAATCCTAAACTACACAGTCAAAGGAGACACTTGTATCCCTTCAAAATGCTTCTTCATTTACATTAGAAAGACTTGGCCAGACGAGGCAGTTAACAGAACTATGTATTAAATCATCAGCACCCCTAGCAGGGGCAGCATGGTTTGCAGGCACCAACGCACATCAAAGAGTAGAAAAACATGCATGGACTCAGCCCAAGCACAGGTATGCAGAAAAATTGAGGTTGCAGGGAGGGGTGGGATGTAATTTGGGACCACGTGGAACTCCTTTGTGAGCAGATAGGACTCACAACAATCCAGATGTGAGATTCAACATTAATTCAGTGTATTTTACACTCTCAGGCAGGTAAAGCCAGGGGGATTTAAGGTTACATAGGTAATGTTATCAGTGGCCAGCAAATACTAGGTATGGCCTATGTGGTGCCCCGTCCACCCCTTGACAATATAAGTCCCTCTAGCCCAGATTCTGCTGTTTTTGTGTTTCAGTCAGAACCCTCATCATTTTACCTTATTGTCATTGTAGTCTAGCTCTTCCATGTCATACTATGTATAAACTGAACATATGTTCTGAGTTGCCTGGCAACATGAGAAAAGGCTGATATATTAGGCTAAGTGAATAAGCAAAGATGATGATACTCATTCACTCATTCAACAAATATTTAGTCTAATATGTGCCAGGCACTGTATTGGTTCCAAATCAAATTGTATGTGTTCTATGTGTTAGTCACTCAGTCATGTCCGACTCTTTGCGACCCCATGAACTATAGCCCACCAGTCTCCTCTGTCCATGGAATTCCAGGCAAGAATACTGGAGTAGGTAGCCATTCCTTTCCCCAGGGGATCTTCCCGACCCAAGGATCAAACCCAGGTCTCCTGCATTGCAGGCAAATTTTTTACCATCTGAGCCAACAGGGAAAACCATTTACTTAAAAACAAACCTAATAGTAAAACTGATACATCCAGAAGATGCATTTTTCCTTCTGTGTTATGCTTTTTACCTTCTGTATGAGATTTTACTACTGGGAGAACTAGTACTTGTTACTGACATTAATACATGCACACACACACACCCCAAAGCCTTAACAATGTCTGGCTAAACATCATAACACCCAGCACAATCTCCTGCTTTCAAATGTCATTCACTCTTAAAATCATGGTTGGACAAGCTGTCCCTCCAGTGAGTAATTACTGAGAATGACCTTGGTCCAGACATAAGCAGAAAAGAAGCACTGCAAAAATAATTCTGCCCCAAGAGAGCTTATACCCTAGTTGGAAAGATACACCTGGAGTAGCTACATGTCTTCAAAAGTGACAGACAGTAGGATTACTTTGTGCAGGGATGGGATCTTGTGACAAGTTTAGTGTCACTTTTGAGCCAAACACTTAATTGTCCTTGCAAGACTTTCAGAATTCTCTTTTCCTCCGGTACAATGACCAGCCACCACATGTGTTACAGCAACTCCATTACTGTGGGTTCCTGTCTGTCATGAACAGAACCCCCTGCCCACCTGTGAGGAACACATTGCAGGAACAAGAAATAAACCCGTTTTTGCTTGAAGTCATCAAATGTTGGAGGCTGTTTGTTACCACAGCATAATTTTGGTTATTCTGACTGAAACAGTAAAGAGACAAAATGGTCTAACCTCTAGAGCAGGGGTCCCCAACCTCTGGGATCTAATGCCTCATGATCTCAGGTGGAGCTGATATAATAATAATAGAAGTAAAGTACAGAATAAATGTAATGCACTTGAATCACCCCTCAAAACATCCCTTTCATCTGCCCCAGTCTCTGCTGGGGAAAAATTGCCTTCCAAGAAACCAGTCTCTGCTGCCAAAAAGTTTGGGCACCACTGCACTTTATAGCATAGAGGAGAACATTAAAGAACTGAGACTCAAATACAGTGGTTTTTTTTTTTTTTTTTAAGAGTTCCCTTCCCAGGTGGTGCTAGTGGTAAAGAACCTGACTGTCAATGCAGGTAGACTTAGACTCAGGTTCGATCCCTGGGTCGGGAAGATCCCCTGGAGGAGGGCATGGCAACCCACTCCAGTGTTCTTGCCTGGAGAATCCCATGGACAGAGGAGCCTGGCAGGCTGCAGTCCATAGGGTCATACAGAGTCAGACACTACTGAAGCGATTTAGCATGCATGCACACCAAACTACAGGCTGCAAAACTTGATGTTAACTCTCTACAAGTCTTGAAGGAATAAGTAGTGTAAAGAGAAGGGTCTGTGGGGGGATTTCCCTGGTGGCCCAATGGCTAAGACTCCACACTCCCAAGACAGGGGGCCTGGATTCAATGCCTGGTTAGAGAACTAGATCCCATATGCTGCAACTAAGACCCAGCACAGTCAAATGAATAAATAAATACTTAAAGAGAGACAGAATGATCTGTGAGCACTTAGGAAAAAAAGCAGAGACCAAAAGGAGTCCATGTGGTTTAAAGACAATCACAACCAACTAATTTTCATTTCCTTTGAAGACAGATTTTATGTCAGTCCAGGTTTTGGCAGGTAATTGTGTCCTCATATAAGGATGGCTTTAAAAGAGAGTCTTATAAAGAGACTATACACAAAAATGAGCAGATATAGGAAGACCACAAGGAACAGTACAGTACCCTGGGCTAGGACAGTGGGGATGTAACCACCCGAGCCTGAAGGAGTGAGGGTGAGAGGGTAAACCTGGAGCAGAGTGACTGTCTGCAAAGCCACATGACCTGGCCAGCTCAAGTAATCTTGAAATAAGAGACTTGAATAAATAACCCAACTCATCCTTCTCTTTTCCTTCACATTCTTGTCTCCACTGGCCAACCCCAACTGGAAATCCAACCAGAGGGCAGGGGGACCATTGATGTAGTCCAGAGAAGTCAGCCTCCTGGGCACAGAGCAGAGCAGAGAAGGGTGGAGAGCCGACCTGGAGGGGCAAACAGAAGAAATCCAGCGGAAGGTTACAGGAAAATTAAAGATACATGACGTGTCTAGTCTTGAGTGAGCATTTGACAAAGGCTTCTTAGAGAAGCAATGTTGGTCACGCCCTCTCCTATGTGCCCACAGTTCTGTGCATTGTGCCCTGGAGTAGATGGCAGTAACTGTAGTTTTTATCTTCTCGGCATGGGTACCCAGCTCACTTCTGGCAATAGTACCTTCATTCTCAAAGGAACTTCCCCCCAATCCTGTGTTTTGGATGTGGTCAATTGTCATATCTTGTCTACCCCTAACCCCCAACTCCAATGGGTGGACACCTAAGTCAGTCAAACCAGAGTCTTAGGAACCTGCCTGCTGACACCAAGGAAGATGCCATCTTGCCTCCAGGTTACAGTGCTGGGAAGCTGCAAGGTTGGAGGAATGGACAGCCATCTTCCATAGCTTGGCAGGAGGCATCGTTTACAGCAAGAAAGACTGTGGTCATCACACAAAGAGGAGCAGAAAAAACATAAAAGATGAAAAAGAAACTAATAATATTGGATTAAACTGTTCCTGAAGTCACCAGTAAATTCCTTTTATATGATTTACTCCATTACCATGTTCACTCTTGCTAGTTTGAGCCGGATTTCTCTTGCTTACAGCAGAGATCTCTGATCAATCTATCTGTATCAGAGAGCTTTCAACTTAACCTCACAGTGTCTTCAATAGTTATTTACCAAAATACATTTTAATCCAAATAATGAAGGCTAGTATGTTGTAATAGCAACCACTACACAGAGTGTTCCCTAAAAGTTTATGGGGTGAAGTAAGTGAAAGCCTTGTCAAAGGACAGGGTAGGACCCAGCTGTGGCTACAGTGTCCTGTGTCCCTCTCTAGGAATTTCAGTTCCTATCTGCCCCCCCCACCCACCAGCTCACCCCCCATATAACGTGTGCCACTGCTGGAGAAGCCACAGAAAGAAGAGAAGGCCATGGCCAGTTTCTTCCCTCTTCCTTGTTCCACTGCCTTCCACTTATTCAAGTTACCTTGTTGGGCCTTCTTTCTGTATGGTCACATACACGCAAGAGCAGGAGATCTGAGGAAAAGGACAAGGTCCTCCACAGACAACATTTTAACACAGGTTTAGGACACTCTGTGACTCTCAAAAACTCCCTTCAGTGGGGCTCTCCCATTGCACCATCCTCAGCTGTGAGTGATGCAAACTCTGTCTGGCTGCTCCTAGATGGCTCCTCCACCCCTCTCCTTGGGTGCATTCCATGCAGCCTCTCTGTCCTGGCATGAGGACAGGGTTGGCTCCTTCAAGGTGACTAATGTTCCAGGGAGAATATGCTTCTTGCCCTGCCCTAGGCACAACTTAATTATTCACTCTGCAGCCCTCTCTCTTTCTTCTGACATCAGAGTCAGCTCCAGCCAGGCTCACTCCTTGGCTTCAGCAGGCCCTAGTCAGGAATCGGCTTTTGTACTGTATAAAAGTTTCCCTAACTTGGGTCAAACTGGAGAAAGGCGACAACCCTCCTCTCCTCCATTAACAGGGAATGAAATCACACAGCACTCCAACAACTCTTCTCCATTGGCCAACCCCAACTCCCCAGTTCTCTTTCTCAAATCCCCTAGCTCCTCTTACAGGTGGTCTAGACATTGATAGTGGCAGGTTAGTACTCACAGGCTGGCTGGAGACTTCAGTGAGCAGTGTCTTTCTGGATGGAGAAATTCCTCTCTTTAGAACCACGCCACCCAACATAAGCAGCCACTAGCCACTGGATGGCTAGTGAGCACTTGAGGTTGGTCCAAAGTGGAATGTGCATTGTCACCAGCACAACAGCTTTCACGACTTAGTATGAATAAAAGAATGCAAAACATCTCATTAATAGTTTTATATTCATCAGATGATGAAATATTTTCCAACATATATCAAGTGAATTTAATATCTCATTAAAATTAATTTCACCACTTTGTCCTTTTTAAAAATGTGGCTGTTGGAAAATTTTAATTACATACACAGCACACAGTTTATATTGATTGAATAGTGCTACTTTAAATGCATGGGGACTTCCCTGGCTGTCCAGTGGTTAAGACTCAGCATTCCCAGTGTAGGGAGCACAGTTCCATCCCTGGTCAGGAACTAAGATCCCGCATGCCGCCGAGTACGGTCAAAAAATTTTTAATTAAAAATAAACGAATAAAAATGAAATGCACTGGATACACGGCTATAGGGCCTAACCCAAACGCCAAGACAGGAAAAGTCCCATTTAAGAGGCTATTACATGTTTGCAAATCTCTTAGACAGCTGCCTGACACATACTCAGTATTCAGTCATTAGGGAAGGGAAGAGAATGGAGGTGGAAGAAATGTTATTTTAGTAGTGGTAGCTGATGTTATTAATGATATTCACCTCCCTTTACTCACCTGTAAAATAATAAGTTAAGCTCTGCCTACTTCACAAGGTTACAGTATGGTTTGAGTGAAATAGCGTGTATGAAATAAAAGCTCTTCAGGCTGTAAACACCTGCATAAACAGTGGTTGCCACAGTGATAATCCTGATGGCTGCTGTAATATCCTGGTTTATGCCAGGAGCGCCTCCGTAACGGCCTCAGGAGCCCAGGCTGCTGCGGGCTGGCCGCAGGCCCAGCCGCTCTTTCCATTACATCAAAGCGACCTCTGGGTCGCCGCCAGATGGCAGTGGAAGCCCAGCTGCTATCCCGCGGGGACCCGGGAGCGGGCCCCGCCCTGCGGGGAAGACGCAGCGCTTCTCCGAGGCACCCAGCTGAAGCACGTTTTGCATCTTGGGCTTGATGCTAGGCACTTTGAGCATTACCCAAAAAAAGCTTCTAAGATGTGGTCCAGCTTTTAGGAGCTGCTGGTTAACGAAAGAAATCGACCCCTAAAACGACCCGTCCAATAGTGGAGGTCCCAGCAGGGTCAGAGAGGGAGGGGCTGACTGCAGTTGTTGCTTGACCTGCGTGGGAGAGGGCGGGGGGCGGAGCTTCCAGAGATGTGACTTTTGAGCTGGGTTCTCACGAAGGAGGGCTTCTTTAGGTGGAGAAGGGTTGGGAGGGACGTTCTAGGCAAAGAACTAAGCAAGTGCAAGAGAATCTGGTGTATTTGGAAAAGGGGGAGGGCATTTGGAAATTATTGGTAAAGGGACTGTGAAGAAAGCTAAGCGCCAAAGAATTGATGTTTTTGAACTGTGGTGTTGGAGAAGACTCTTGAGAGTCCCTTGAACTGCAAGGAGATCCAACCAGTCAATTCTGCAGGAGATCAGTCCTGGGTGTTCTTTGGAAGCAATGATGCTAAAGCTGAAACTCCAGTACTTTGGCCACCTCATGCGAAGAGTTGACTCATTGGAAAAGACTCTCATTCTGGGAGGGATTGGGGGCAGGAGGAGTAGGGGACGACAGAGGATGAGATGGCTGGTTGGCATCACCGACTCGACGGACGTGAGTTTGAGTGAACTCCGGGAGTTGGTGATGGACACGGGGGGTTGCAGAGTGGTATACGACTGAGTGACTGAACTGAACTGATGGGCATTTCGGAGAAGGCAATGGAACTCCACTCCAGTACTCTTGCCTGGAAAATCCCATGGATGGAGGAGCCTGGAAGGCTGCAGTCCATGGGGTCGCTGAGGGTTGGACATGACTGAGCGACTTCACGTTCACTTTTCACTTTCATGCATTGAAGAAGGAAATGGCGACCCACTCCAGTGTTCTTGCCTGGAGAATCCCAGCGATGGGGGAGCCTGGTGGGCTGCCATCTATGGGGTCCCACAGAGTCGGATACAACTGAAGCGACTTAGCAGCAGCAGCAGCTATGACCATTTAGTGAGCGGTGGCCAGTGAGGTTGAATGTCCCCACATGTGCAGGATAGTTCTGTATTATGAGGACACGTCCTGCCAGAAATGACAGCAGCAGCCCCACTGAGAAACAGAGTCTGGGTGGGGAAGGAAAACTTCAATGTTAGATATAAGCATGGAGAGAGAAATTAGGGCCAAACAGTAAAGGCTAGGTGCTGGGCTCTGGTCTTCTTGCAGGTTACAGAGAGCCACTGAATTCCTTCTCTGCTACAGGGAATGGCTCCCACCATTTCTAAAAGCCAGCAGGCATCCCCACAGGGCTCTGTGGGGAAGTGATGTGGTGGATGTGCTCACATGGTGCCCAGGTGTGCTCCCTAGGCTCACTCTGTCCCCACGGCTCTCGCTCACCTTCCCAGTCATCCTGTCCCTGGCCCCAGAATGATGCCTTTCTCCCTTTGAAACTCCGGACTACATGTGGATACAAACAGGCAATTAAAAAACACCTGCCAAATTGAATTGACTTCCAGACGGGTACACCAGCTTAGTGAAAGTAAACCCTCATTCCATGTTGCTCATGTATTTTTAGGTTGGGTAAAAGATGGCACAACTGGACTGTCAGAATATTTGCTCTGAGTCTGTGGCAAGGGTTTTCATCCCAGGAGCAGGTCAAAGAACTTGTCTGCCAGCTTACCTATCAGCTTGCCTGTTAATGATGATAAGAGATAGATAGTGGTTATTAAGCAAGCTACTCTGAGCCAGGCATTGTCCCAGTATATTACATACATGATCACATTTCATCGTCATGGTGTCTCAATTTGCAAGTAAGAAAACTGAGGCTGCTGCTAGGTCACTTCAGTTGTGTCCGACTCTGGAGTGGGTTGCCATTTCCTTCTCCAATGCATGAAAGCGAGAAGTGAAAGTGAAAGTGAAGTTGTGTCGACTCTTAGCGACCCCATGGACTGCAGCCCGCCAGGCTCCTCTGTCCTTGGGATTCTCCAGGCAAGAGTACTGGAGTGGGGTGCCATTGTCTTCTCTGGAAAACTGAGGCTAGAAGTAAATGAGTTTCCTAAAGTGCCCAAGTGGAGAACCAGGCCTTGAACTCAGATCTGTCTGATTCTAAAGGCCTTTGCCCTTTCCCCTATACCAGCCTGCTTCTCTCAGTCACAAAGAAATGGTGGTTTCTTGGAAGGGAGGAAAAGGACCCACGGCCAGATAAATCCCAGGCAGTGAAGACAGGCATGCTCTCAGCTGCCTGGTAGGACAGGTCTGAAGAGGACTGCAGTGGGTTGTTCCCTGCACGATGGTGGGAGGGCTTCATGCCCATTGATCTCCAGACCCTCACTCAGTTCAGAACTGGGCCAGGAGAGCTGCAGCGTGGAAACAGGAAGGAGAGCAGAGCTTGGGCAGGGTGTTCCCACTCAAAGTTGCCTTGGCCAATTCTTTCCTTTGGTCTGGCGCCTTGGCTGCACGGGAATGTGTTGATTTTGCAGCTGTTCCATAGGGGGAAAGAGGAGCCAGAGCCTGCAGAGGCAGCACCTCATGGAAGCACCTCTCCCCAGGGCACCATAAAGGCCCATAGCTCAGAGTCACCAGAGCCATTATACAAGCCAGAGCCACCACTGGGTGTTTTTCTTTGCCTCCTCCTGGGTGAGGGCCAAGTCTCTCACTGTCACAGGGCTATTATCCTGCCTGAAGAAACAAAAGAAATTAATTGCTATTGAGACTGGCCTGTGTACAGCTGCTATGGCCTTAAATTCCTTGGATTCGGGGCAAGGAATCAACAGAATCGTCTTTTCATCCATCCATCCAACCATATATCATCTGCTATGTTCAAGCACTGTGCTTAGCCTCAGGGAATTAAAAAGGAATAGGAATAGTCCAATCCTTAGATTTGGGGATTGCAATAGAGGGAGACTGAAAATATAAACTCAATGGCCCCAGTTCTTAGCAGCTTATGACTACAAATGGGGGCTCATTCATTCAAGTAACTCAACTCACTCAGAGACTTCAATTCCCTGCAGAGTATCCCTCAAATATTTCTTGAAGGTTCCAAGGGTGTTTGACCTACAATCATGAACCACTCCATCAGTTTAACCAACACTTAACCCCCACCCCATAGCCTGACCTGCTTCTCTCTCGTCCATGTCCTGTGTTCTCACAGCTGCACAAGGGACCCTTTATACATCCAGAAAGGACAGTGCCCTTTCTGGGAAAGTCATAGCTATTCCAACAAAGAAGGTCTTCCTTACTTTGGGTGGACTTCAGCCCCTCTCCAGGTGCCCATGTGTGAGTCACAACCTGTGCAACCATACAAGGTAGGGCTGGGTGCCAAGAATGCTCCCCAGACCTCGAGGCCTCAGGGTGCCAAAATGACACAGGTTCAGGTCTATGGTGAGGAGAGAACAGCTTCTCCTTACATTTGCACTGCACTTTGTCACCTGGGGGCCAATTAGTGCTGCCAGAGCCTCACAAGGTCTGTGACTCACCTCTCACCAGGACTGAAACATTTCAAGGGGCTTGGCAAAGAATAAACACTTCTTCTGTACAGCTCAAATGTCCTCCTGTCTCCCATCTTTCTCAGTTGTCCAATCTCACTCAATGCTTCCTCCCAAACTACGCTCATGCATGTCAGCTCTTGCCAATAGACTTCAAGGGCAGCCCAGTCCACCAATTCCGACTCCCATTCTAGGCTCAGTTAGAATGCTCTTTTGCATAATTACAATGCAGGGGTAACACAAGCTATCATAGGTACAAGCACAGAGGAGGAGCATGTAAATCAGACCCGTGTCTTGGAGAAGGAACATCAGAATTGAGTATTAAATAAAGAATAGGAAAAGTTAAAGGGGAAATAAAGGATAACAAAGGCTTCCCAAGTGGCACTGGTGTGAAGAACCTGCCTGCCAATGCAGGAAATGTAAGAGACACAGGTCCAATCCCTGGGTCAGGAAGATCCCCTGCAGGAGGGCACAGCAACCCACTCCAGTATTCTTGCCTGGAGAATCCCATGGACAGAGGAGTCTGGCTGGCTACAGTACATAGGGTGGCAAAGAGTTGGACATGACTGAAGTGATTTAGCATGCATGTAAAGGGTAACAAATTCCAGACAGAAAGAACAGCATGAACAAAGTTGCAAATGTCTTGATGTTGCTGGAGTGTAAAATGCAAGGCAGGGAGGAAGAAGGGAAGCTGAAGGAATTAACAGGAGCCAGATCAAAGATGGCTTCATAGATTATATTAAGGAGATTGTACTTTAAAGGAGCCATTGAAGGTGTCTAGGAGAGTGAGATGATCAGTTGTGTGCTTTGGAAAGATTGTTCTGGTTACATAGAATGAGCTTGAGGAGTGCCAGAGAGGAGTGACTCTACTAGGGGGCTGCTGGAGAGACTGAGATAAAAAATGATAAGGACCAGAGTAGAGCAGTGGTAAAGGAAGAGAGGGAAGAAGAGGGGGGTAAGGAGGAGGAGAAAGGAAAGGAGGGAGGGGCTTGAAGCACCTTTTAAATAGTGAAGCAAGGCTGCTTCTCAGGTTTCTAGTTTGGGCAACCACAAGTATGGAGTGACTAGGAGAAAGTAACATAGGAACATGTCTAAGATAATACAGGAGAAGGGAGAATTGAAAGGTGGGAAGATGGTTAGTTTCTTTTTGAAAATGTCTTATGTATACCTTTGCTTCCTGGTGGCTCAGATGGTAAAGAATCCACCTGTAATGCAGAAGACCCAGGTTGGATGCTCCAGAATCACTGCAGATGTACTGCAGCCACGAAATTAAAAGACACTTGCTCTATGGAAAAAAAGCTATGGCAAACGTAGGCAGGGTATTAAAAAGCAGAGACATCAGCTTATGACACAGGTTTATAGTCAAACCTATGGTTTTTCCAGTAGTTTGGATGTCAGAGTTGGACCATAAAGAAAGCTGAGTGCCAAAGAATTGATACTTTTGAACTGTGGTGTTGGAGACTTTTGAGAGTCCCTTGGACTGCAAGGGGATCAAACTAGTCAATCCTAAAGGAAATCAGTCTTGAATATTCACTGGAAGGACTGATGCTAAAACTGAAGCTCCAATAATTTCTGTCCACCTGATGCAAAGAACTGACTCATTGGAAAAGACTCTGATGCTGGGAAAGATTGAAGGCAGGAGGCGAAGGGGACAACAGAGGATGAGATGTTGGATGGCATCACCAACTCAATGGACATGAGTTTGAGCAATCTCCAGGAGATGGTGAAGGACAGGGAAGCCTGGTATGCTGCACTTCATGGGGTCACAAAGTCAGACATAACTGAGTGACTGAACAACAGTGTACATCTTCAAGGGGTGACAAGTGGACTCGAAATGTGGACCTGAAGCTCAGAGAGGTATCTGAGCTGAGGATACAGACTTGGAGTCACTAGAGGGCAACTCATGCTTGTGCATGGGTCCCTGCCAAGGAGCATCTGAATGAGAGACGAGTGCTGAGGAGAGCGCTCGTGTGAAGAGAAAGTGGAAAAGGACAGTAGTGTCAACAGAGCAGACTGGGGACATCCAGGGTATCACTGTTAGGCAAAGCCCAGGGAGGGGACAGATCAAGGAGAATGGAGCAGTCAACCGTGCCAACTGGTGCAGCAAGGCTGAAGAAGATAAGGACTTGCTGACAAGCACCCGTTGGATGTGACTAGCCAGAATGCAATGTGTTGAAGTGTGGGTGGCAGGGTGGGAGCTAAGATAGAAAAAAGCAAGAAAGAACTGCTGTTTGAAGATTGGAGGTGACAGGAGAGAAACAAGAAGGTATTCGTGTGGACAGGAGCCAGTGGAGGAAGTTTGTACCTTTCCATGGATATGCATGAGAAGGTGGCTGAAGAGGGAAGGAAGCAGGGGGAGTGAGAGGTTAGAAGGAATCTGAGAGGTAAGTGTCCTGAAACAGTCAAAGCAGGTAGGGCACCTGAGGCCTGACAGGGGTAGGCCTGGCCTTGACCAGGTGGAGGGATGCAGCTGCTGAGGCCCAGGGAAGTGAGCAGTGCTGAGGTGGGTCTGTAAGCAGAGGTTCATGCCTCAGGGTCAGGAGTCAGGAATGCTGCAGGAACTTGTGGAGTGTGGAGAAGGGCACTAAATGACAACAACAGGAAGTGGGCAAAGCAGCCCACCAAGGATGCTTAGAATTGTGCTTTGTTTTTCTTTTCCCCTGTAGCCTAGGTGCAAGAGAATTTGCCCCAGCAGAAAATTACAGCGTGAGCATTCATGCTAATCCTTTCTTTCTTCTTTGGCTTTTCTCCAAAAGTCAAGTTATCTTACAAAACCTCAAGCTGCCTTTTTATTGCCACATATGCAGCATGTGCCGGGGCTTTGCAGGAAGGCCTACAATTGCCCAGAAATATTACTGCTTAAGTTTCCAAAAGGTCTCCCTTAGACAGGGTCTATTGGAATACTGGCTGCAGGGCGCCAGTCTTTCTGAAGGCCATTTTCCCTCACAACCTGACTCAATCAGCCTGGGTGGTGTAAGCAGGTTTGTTCTGGATATGGAAACTGTGTCAACTTGGAAAACAGTTCCAGGTTAAAGACTACTGTAGAGGAGTTCTGGGCTTGTCCCAAGCTCCCCAAACAGCAGAGGCCTTAGAAACAATGACTGCCCCAGGTATACCAAGGGCATCTTCTTCCTTCAGCACAGGGTCACCACCAGTCAAGTGAGGCTGATCTTCCTTTCTCATTGGCTGTGACTTTCTCTCTTTGAAGATCCTGATGGGCAAGGCTCCAGTCAACCCCTTAAGCCAGGCTCCTCCTACGTCAGCCCTGGGTCAGGGAGAAGGCAGCAGGAGCATAAAGGAGAATAAGGAACTGCCAAGTAAGCCCATCTGAGAAACAGGACCCTCAACCCCAGGAGGTATTTGACCTTCTGTCTCCACTGTCTGACTCTGTGGTCCTCCCAGCTGCCACAGTCGCTGTTAGTGCCCCTCAGCCCACTCCAATCTGTTTCCTCACCTCTCATTTCTTGATCCACTATACTTCAGTCATTCAAAGGTCAGCTGTATTCTGTGCCCAGACACCTCAGGGCTCTGGCTCAAATGGACTCCTACGGAGTCTAGGGCCTAGCTCTCTCATGCCACCCCAGGCACCACAGGCCCAGGCCTGACTTTTTTTGGCAGCTATTGCCAACCCAGCCCTGCCATGGCTTCATGGCTGGTACTTTCCCCCACGGGCTGACTTCTCAGTGCCTCCCTCTTGCTTGACACTGGCTTCTGAGCCCAGAAGCAGGGGAAAGGCTGACTAGCTGCAGCCCTCCTGCTGTGGGTCCAGTCATCCACCCAGGGTCACACTGAGGCCTTCCGTGCTCTGTGACATCACACTCACTCTAAGTTCCTTAAGGACAGACAAGATGTCATAGCCACAATTACCATAACTTCATCCCAGTGGGGCTCCATGGCAGTTCTCACTGCTTCCTGATATTTCAAATGATGAGTCCAGTTGGTTCCAGAATTTCTATTTAGAAGGAGCTAAGGAGTAGCAATCAGGTTGGGAAGATTGGCAAGGGGACTGGTCCTAAAGTTGCATTTTCTTAGCAGGTACTTTTCTTGTGTGGTAGACAAGTTTACCACAACATTCTCCTTAGAGGGCAGACTTACCACTCAGCTGCAGGGAGTGTGGTCAGCAGACAGCCTTTGGTGCCAGTTCCTGCAGGGGCTGCCTCAGCTGAAGAGCTGCATGTCCGAAATCATGCCCTTACCAGGGTGGGCCCTACCTGGTGATTAAGGGAGGTAGGGTATCTAGGCTCAGCCATTTTGGCTTGATAGGAGACATCTAACAGACAATGCTGACTCCTGGGCTCCCTGCCCATGGGTTGAGGCTCTATAGCAGCCTCCAACACAGTTTGACTTCTACCTCTGCCAACCCTGCCTCCACTCCTTTTCACAGGTATTCAGAGTTTAGTTGCTCAGTCATGTCCGACTCTTTGCGACTCCATGGAATGCAGCATGCCAGGCTTCCCTGTCCATCACAAACTCATGTTCATTGAGTCGGTGATGCCATCCAACCATCTCATCCTCTGTTGTCCCCTTCTCCTTCTGCATCCCATCTTTCCCAGCATCAGAGTCTTTTCTAATGAGTTAGTTCTTCACATCAGGTAGCCAAAGTATTGGAGCTTCAGCTTTAGCATCAGTCCTTCCAATGAATGTTCAGGACTAATATTCTTCAGGATTGATTGATTTGATCTCCTTGCTGTCTAAAGGATTATCAATAATCTCCAACACCACAGTTCAAAAGCATCAATTCTTTGGCACTCAGCTTTGTGGTACAACTCTCACATTCATACATGACTAATGGAAAAACCATAACTTTGACTATATGAACCTGTGTCATAAAGTAATATCTCTGCTTTTTAATACCCTGTCTAGGTTTGTCATAGCTTTTCTGCCATGGAGCAAGTGTCTTTTAATTTCGTAGCTGGAGTCACCATCTGTAGTTGATTTTGGAGCCCAAGAAAATAAAGTCTGTCACTGTTTCTACTGTTTCCCCATCTATCTGCCATGAAGTGATAGGACCAGATTCCATGATCATTCATTTAATTTTAGGCCAGCTTTTTCACTCTCCTCTTTCACTTTCATCAAGAGGTTCTTTAGTTCCTCTTCACTTTCTGGCATAAGGGTGGTATCATCTGCATATCTGAGGTTACTGATATTTCTCCCTGCAACCTTGATTCCAGGATGTGCTTCATCCAGCCTGGCATTTTGCATGATGTACTCTGCAAATAAGTTAAACAAGCATGGTCACAATATACAGTCTTGACATATTCCTTTACCAATTAGGAACCAGACCATTGTTCCATGGCCAGTTCTAATTGTTGCTTCTTGACCTGCATTAAGATTTTTCAGGAGGCAGATAAGGTGGTCTGGTATACCCATCTCTTTAAGAATTTTCCACAAATTGTTGTGATCCACACACTCAAAGGCTTTAGCATAGTCAATGAAGTGGAATATGATGTTTTCCTGTAACTCTCTTGCTTTTTCTATCATCCAACAGATGTTGGCAATTTTAACTCTGGTTCCTCTGTCTTTTCTAAATTCAGACTGAACATCTGGAAGTTCTCAGTTAATGTACTGTTGAAACCTCACTTGGAGAATTTTGTTTGCTAGTGTGTGAGATGAGTGCAATTATGCCGAAGTTTGAACATTCTTTGGCATTGTCTGTCTTTGTAACTGGAATGAAAACTGAATTTTTCCAGTTCTGTGGCCACTGCTGAGGTTTCCAAATTTCCTGGCATACTGAGTGCAGCACTTTAAAAGCATCATCTTTTAGGATCTGAAAAAGCTCAGCTGGAATTCCATCACCTTGATTAGCTTTGTTCATAATGATGCTTCCTAAGGCCCACTTGACTTCACACTCCAGGATGTCTGGCTCTAGGTGAGTGATCACACCATTGTGGTTATCTGGGTCATGAAGATCTTTTTTGTACAGTTCTTCTGTGTATTCTTGCCACCTCTTTTTAGTATCTTTTGCTTCTGTTAGGTCCATACCTTTTCTTCCCTTTATTGTGCCCATCTTTGCATGTATGTTCCCTTGGTATCTCTGATTTTCTTAAAGAAATCTCTAGTCTTTCCCATTCTATTGTTTTCCTCTATTTCTTTGCACTGATCACTGAGGAAGGCTTTCTTATTTCTCCTTGCTATTCTTTGGAACTCTGTATTCTGGTGGGTATATTTTTTCTTTTCTCCTTTGCCTTTGCTTCTTTTCTCAGCTATTTGTAAGGTCTCCTCAGACAACCATTTTGCCTTCTTGCATTTCTTCTTCTTGGGGATGATTTTGATCACTACCTCCTATACAATGTCACGAACCTCCATCCACAGTTCTTCAGGCACTCTATCGGATCTAATCCCTTGAATCTATTTGTCACTTCTACTGTATAATCATAAGGGATTTGATTTAGGTCATACCTGAATGGTCTAGTGGTTTTCCTACTTTCTTCAATTTACGTCTGAATTTGGCAATAAGGAGTTCATGATCTGAGCCACAGTCAGCTCCTGGTCTTGTTTTTGCTGACTGTATAGTGTTTCTCCATCTTTGGCTGCAAAGAATATCATCAGTCTGATGATTTTGGTGATGTCCATGTGTAAAGTTGTCTTTTGTGTTGTTGAAAAAGGGTGTTTGCTATGACCAGTGTGTTCTCTTGACAAAACTTTGCCCTGCTTCATATGTACTCCAAGGCCAAATTTGTCTGTTATGCCAGGTATCTCTTGACTTTTTACTTTTGCAATCCAGTCCCCTATGATAAAAAGGCCATCTTTTTGGGGTGTTAGTTCTAGAAGGTCTTGTAGGTCTTGATAGAACCGTTCATCTTCTTTGGCCTTAGTGGCTGGGGCATAGGCTTGGATTCCTGTGATACTGAATGGTTTGCCTTGGAAACAAACAGGTATCATTTGTTGTTTTTGAGATTGCACACAAGGACTGCATTTTGGACTTTCTCATTGCCTATGAGAGCTACTCTATTTGTTCTAAGGAACTCTTGCCCACAGTAGTAGATATAATGATCATCTGATAAATTCACCCATTCCGGTCCATTTTAGTTCAGATTCTTAAAATGTGATGTTCACTCTCGCCAGCTCCTGTTCGACCACTTCCAATTTACCTTGATTCATGGATCTAACATTCCAGGTTCCTATGCAGTATTGTCCTCTACAGTTCTATTTAGACTTTACTTCCATCAATAGTCACATCCACAACTGGGCCTTGCTTTCACTTTGGCTCAGCATCTTCATTATTTCTGGAGCTATTTCTCTGCTCTTCTTCAGTAACATATTAGGCACCCATCAACCTGAGGAGTTCATCTTTCAGTGTCATATCTTTTTGCCTTTTCATACTGTTCATAGTGTTCTCAAGGCAAGAATACTGAAGTGGCCTGCCATTCCCTTCTCCAGTGGACCACATTTTGTTAGAACTCTCCACCATGACCCATCTATCTTGGGTGGTCCTGAATGGCATGGCTCATAGTTTCATTGAGTAAGACAAGACTATTAATATCACAAGTATTAATCCCTAACAAACAGCTTGATCCTAAAACCCCAACCCTCAGTTCTCCAAAACCCAAACTGCCACATTTAAAAAAAATTTAAAGATAAACACAAATATCAGTATTTTCTAAAATTCTTATAATTCAAGCTTTTCATACATTTGAGAACAGTCATCCCTACTGAGGAATACCAATAGGTGACTTGGGGGTGTTAGATGATGGAGAAGCTAAAGCCCCTCCAGCCCTCCATTTCCACCCCTCACTGATACCTGGTAGAGTTCTTGGATTTGGAAGCCTTGTGGTAACAGAAAAATTTATCAAGGGGTACATCAGAGACAGGGAGTTGGGTGGCCCAAATGGATGTAGGGGGAGAAAGGGAGCTGCAGATTTCTCCCTGGATATCAGGCACCTCCCTAATCAGATGGCCGGAAACAGTGCCATCATCACCTCCTTCTCTCTCAGGAGGGACTATCAGAGCCTTGAGGCGCTCAGGATTGAGGGTGATCCTGCTAGGTGGAGGAAACAGAAAGCACAGTCTGGAGCTGCTGAGGTGCCTGGAAATTTAAGATATCAGAGAAGAGGGAGCTGTGCAGAGAAGGAACTCCTGAAACCTATGTGAGAAGCCCCTTGGCTCTTTGGCCATGTACTCATCTGTAGATACACAGAGAAAGATACCACAGATCCGTCAGAAAAGAATTACCCATGGGGTTTTGTGTAAACTAAGTGAAGATTCTGAAGGCTGAACAGTTCTGGTGTTCTGACTAGCCAGAATAAAGTGACACCTCAGACATTCGGTGGAGAATTCAGAAGGGCCATATCTTAGAAGTAAGTCTGTTTTAGCCTTAGAATAGGGCTACTCTAGTCCCACCCTAATAAAGCCTAAAAGTGAGTCCCAGTTGGATCACACCAATGAGCCAATACATTAAACTGCCTGAAAAAAGAAAAACAATACTCTTTGAGGAAGAAAACAAAATTTAGACTCTCCAATAATGTAATATCCACCCACATGTTCCACAAGCAATAACAATAACCAGACATGGAAAGGACCAGGGGAATATGACCCATAACCAGGAGTAGCAACAACAAAAAACAGTCCAAAGAAACAGATTTTGAGAGGATACAGACAGTGGCGTTAACAGCCAAGGACTTTAAAACAGCTATTATAAATACATGCAAGAGGGAGTTCCCTGGCAGTCCAGTGGTTAAGACTGTGCCTTCCAATGAAGGAGGTACAGGTTTGGTCCCTGGTTGCAGAGCTAAAATCCCACATGCTTCATGCCCATGCTTCATGCCCCCAAAATAAAAAAATATATAAACAGGAGGAATGCTGTGACAAATTCAATAAGTACTTTTAAAAATGGTCCACATTAAGAAAAAAAAATCTTAAAAAAATATGCAAGATTTAAAGAAAAAGACAGATATAAGGAATCTCATCAGAGAAATGCAAACTATAACAAAAAAAGAGAACATAATGAAAATTCTAGAACTAAAAATTATAATATTTAAAATGAAATTTTACTGGATGGGCTTAACAGCAAATTGGACACTACCAAAAAAAAATTTTTCAGTATATTTGAAAACAGGTCAATAGAAGCTATCCAAACTGAAAAACAGAAAAAGGACTTAAAAATTAAACATAGCCTTAGTGATTAATGAGATAATATTAAGCAGCCTAATGGTGGCTCAAAGGTTGAAGCATCTGCCTGGAATGCTGGAGACCTGGGTTCGATCCCTGGGTCGGGAAGATCCCCTGGAGAAGGAAATGGCAACCCACTCCAGTACTCTTGCCTGGAAATCCCACGGAGGGAGGAGCCTGGGAGTTTATAGTCCGTGGGGTCGCAAAAAGTCGGACACGACTGAGCGACTTCACTCAATATATTTATATTTGGGGTCTCAGAGGAAAAGAGTAAAACTGGCACAGAAATGATTCTGAATATGGCCAACATATTCTAAATTTGATAAAACCTATAAACCCACAGAACCCAGAAGAAGTTCAATAAAACACTAGCAGTATAAACATGGGGAAAAAACCCAACAATAACTAAACATCCATCATATCCAAACTGCTACAACAAAATAAGGCAGCCAGAGGAAAAAAGGCACATTACCTATAGGGACCAATGATAATAATCACTGACTTCTCATGAGAAGCTAGAGATCAAAAGACCATAGAATGACATATTTAAAATGTTAAAAAAAAAAAAAGTCAACCCAGAATTCTTTTTCCAGAGAAAATATCCTATAAAATGAAGATAAAATATAGACTTTCCAGATAAACAAAGTCTAAAGAATTCATCACCAGCAGACCTACACTACAAGATATGTTAATGCTTTCAAAGCGTGTATTAATGTGTGCTCAGTTGTGTCTGACTCTTTGCAACCCATGGACTGTAGTCCAGCAGGCTCCTCTGTCCATGGAATTTTCCAGGCAAGAATGTTGGAGGAAATGTTGCCATTTCCTTCTCCAGGGGATCTTCCTGATCCAGGGATCAAACCCGAGTCTCCCACACTGCAGGCAGATACTTTACTGAGCTACTGCAAAGGGAAATGACACCAGCTGGAAATACGAACCTACGTGAAGAAATGAAGAACTCCAGAAATGTTAAATACTTACTCTTAAAAGTATTTTAAGACAATACAAAGTCTTATTTTTATAAGAAAAACAGTTGACTGTTCAAAGCAAAGACATTAACAATTTATTACAGCTTATAACATTTGGAAAAGCAAAACAAGAAAAAAGCTTAACAACTTTATCATGAAGAATGGTAAGGGGTAAATGGAAATATTCTGTTAGGTTCTTATGTGTTAAGTGGTATAACATGAATTCCAAGTAAACAGTGTTAAGCAGAAATAAATATGAGCAAGCTGAATTCTGTAATGTATACAAGACACTATACCAGAACTAAATTGGGTTTAATCCTAGTAAAGTGAGGTGGTTTTATCATTTAAAGTGGAGTAATTCACTGTTTGCAAATTAAAGGAGAAAAAAACAAATAATCATATTGTTTTTCCTGTTCTAGAATTGTCCTTTTCCATCCAGACAAGCTAACTACGAAACTTTTGTGAAACTTTTAACCAGGCCACTTAGAGATGCTTATGGTTGATAAAAGATGGCAGGTATCACTAAATGATCATGCCTCACACTCTCTTCTGCTAAGCCTCTCTTGGGTCTCAAACTTTTTCTCAATACAGGTATCAGTTATCAAATGAATGGCAATAATACCTAGAGTCTATTTATGATCCCTGGTTTGGATCAGAACGAGAATGTGGAATGGAATTTCATCAGAACTCTGAGATCACTTAGGAACAATAGGTTAGAAGACTAGTACTATTATAATAACAGTAACAATTATTATGACAAGTAATGAATCAATACCATCAACTGCCTACCTCCAGATTTTTTGTATGAGAAAAATTCCTTATTGCTTAGTAGCAATCTGTTTTTGGATATTTGCCATTGAGAGCATTCTTGATACAGACTTGAAGCCTAAACTTAAATCTGAATGAAGGGTGAGAACAGACAAAATTTTGCAGAGAGGCACATCATGATCAAGACAAGAGAGATGAGAACTTTATGACAAGCAAGTGGTTGGGGAAAGAGGAACAGGAAAAAATGTGATGAGAATGTCCAGAAAGGTAATAGGTTTTAGAAACTGTGTTATGTGACCTTGATCCTAGGGGCAGTGTATAAATGGGAAATCACTTAGAGGTTTTAAGGGTCTGAAGTAAGAAAACTAACATATCAGAATTGTGATTTAGAAAGATCATTCAGTAACTGAAGAGAGCATGCTTTGGAGAGGAACCAGACCAGAGGCATGGAAATCAGTTTAAAAAATGTCATCATGATACAGGTAAGAAAAATGTTGGTCTCTGGACCACACTGGTAGCAATGAAGATAGAAGGAAGTTAATATACTCTCAATGTTAAGGGAATGGAATGGCAAAGATCTGGCAATTGGTGCAAAAACTAGTCTAAAG
The DNA here is from genome assembly GCF_016772045.2 of Ovis aries. Taxonomy (NCBI): domain Eukaryota; kingdom Metazoa; phylum Chordata; class Mammalia; order Artiodactyla; family Bovidae; genus Ovis; species Ovis aries. Next base: position 38,724,976 of record NC_056068.1, read on the forward strand.
AGAGGGAAGAGCAAAGAATGATTCCCATTTCTAGTTTACCTGGGTAGCTGATGGGGTCTGTCAGATGGGACAGAGGAGGGAAATTTGTGGGACAGGGAGAAAGATTTCAGATTCTGAAATCTATTTTTGGACAGCCTTGAACAGTCTCTTCCAGAGCTGAATTGATCTTAAGGAATGGATGAAGGGCTCTGTATTGAAGTATTACAACTTTAACTCCACTGTCTGACATATAATAGAACAATGTGTGTGTGTACACTTGTGTGTTGGACATGGGATGTATATATAAGGGAAGACAAAACTAGGTTAAAAGGATGAAACTATTTTTTTACCCACCTCAGGCAAAGAATTTACCTTCTGTGTGTTGGTGGGCTGACTAAACCTGTGAATAAGCAACTGGTTCCATAGTGATTTATATGGATGAGTAAGGATGAGTTCCATGTGATGATGGTGTGCCCATACCAGGTACTGACAAAGTGGTAGCCAACTTGAAAAAGTAAGAAAGGTTGTACACATTGTTTCAGGATCAATCAGTAGGGATTATTCCACCACATTAGTGTTCTAAACTGTGTTAACAGAAGGGACCAGTATTGCATAAGATGGATGACTGTGTTTCCAAGCCAGACAGGAGACAGCACACTGAGAAAAGTAACAGAGGTCAAGGAAGAGCCTCCAAAAGTATGAGCCAGGTTAAAGCAACAATGAGTGACAGTGAAGTTGCAGGCAAGGGGAGGAGGCGGTGACTAGAACTCTAAGAAATGTGGAGCTGTAGGAGGAAGCAGCAGCATTTGGTAAAGCAGTGTAACAACTGCCAAACCACAGCCCAGAGGAAGTGGCTAAAGAACAAACTGTCCTTTGCTTTCTCTCCTCCTGTCATCTACTCTTGCTGGTGCCTCTCATGGGCTCAATCCAACTGGAAGCCAGAAGGCAAAGGAACCCAAATGTGTCATCCACAAAGGTCAGCCTGATGTGGCAAAGAACTGCATGAAGACAGTGGGTCTGCAGGGGCAAAGAAGAATATTCCACATGAGAATTTTCTTTCTTGGGGAAAAACATTTTCCCCTTGCATTTATTATTTTTAAATTTTTTCCATATTAAGATTATGCTAATACATGTGCCCAGTAATAAGGAGGATCTCTGGGATACACCAGGACCTTAGCACTGACAATTCTTGAAGAATCTGTTCTTATGCTCTGTGATGACCTAGAATTTTATTGTCTGTTAAGCAGAGTATGGATATATACAATATGCTTGCAGGTTAAGATGCATCTGACAATACTAGAGAGAGGAGAGTGTTCCTAACATGGTATACGTTACAACAACACTGAAATTATACAGTGAGGAAACTGAGGGCTGAAGTGAATGTCACAGCAGGGCAGGCATTCCATATAGTGTAATGAACGTTACCTCTTATGTCAGAGGGGAAAAGTTCAAAACTTGGCCTAGTCCTACAAGATCATTCTGGTATACTGGGAAAGAAGGCAGATAGATGATATAGCCAGGTCAAAATGTGCATTAGGCCATTCTGCTATGCTGCCAGATGTTACATGCACAGTCCACCTTCCCAATGGTTTCAGCACCACTGAGCTGAGCAGATTCGTAAAGCTTATCAGGAGTTTCTGTTATCTAAAGAACACACCACTTGAACCAGCACACACATTGCCCTTCAATCTAGACAAGTGTAATAGATTTCTTTGGATAAATGTCTTCATAAAGAAAAACTCTAGAAGTATTACAGGCATCAGAACTAGTACTTTACGATCTACTAACTGCAGATGGTGACTACAGCCATGAAATTAAGACACTTACTCCTTGGAAGAAAAGTTATGACCAACCTAGATAGTATATTCAAAAGCAGAGACATTATTTTGCCGACTAAGGTCCGACTAGTCAAGACAATGGTTTTTCCAGTAGCCATGTCATAATGGATGTGAGAGTTGGACTGTGAAGAAGGCTGAGCACCGAAGAATTGATGCTTTTGAAGTGTGGTGTTGGAGAAGACTCTTGAGAGTCCCTTGGACTGCAAGGAGATCCAACCAGTCCATTCTGAAGGAGATCAGCCCTGGGATTTCTTTGGAAGGAATGATGCTAAAGCTGAAACTCCAGTACTTTGGCCACCTCATGCGAAGAGTGGACTCATTGGAAAAGACTCTGATGCTGGGAGGGATTGGGGGCAGGAGATGGGGACGACAGAGGATGAGATGGCTGGATGGCATCACTGACTCAATGGACGTGAGTCTGAGTGAACTCCGGGAGTTGGTGAGGACAGGGAGGCCTGGCGTGCTGCAATTTATGGGGTCGCAAAGAGTCGGACATGACTGAGCGACTGAACTGAACTGAAGAATTCAGAAGATTGTGTTTAGCATGACTTTACATCAGTGGATAACAAGCAGCTAATCAATGTTTATTGGGTAAAAGTAATATTTGTCAGTTGTGAAGTTTCTAACTTGGGGCATTTGTATTGTCTTCTGTAAGTGTCTCTAGGTGAGGGGAGAAAAAAAGAGGTTACTGGTGTCAGCTTTCATATTCTTTTTGGCAAGTTCTTCTTGATTGTAAAATTTTATATACTAAAAGGAAGCTTAACAATTCTGGGGCTGATAGAAGGAAGGACAAACTTCATGTTCTGAGTTAAGTTGAGACATTTATTGAGTAACTTCCATGTGCCAGGTTGCTTAAAAAAATGGGCCCTGCCCTACAGGAGAGCTCACAATCATATGAAGGAAACACAGTAAACAGATATTTCCAATCTAATGGGAGTAGGTTCTGTTTTCATACAGCTTAAGGCAAACTCCCGAATCATTTCAGATTTTCTCCAGTAAAACATTTTAAAATTAGCAATACTTTCAACTACCTGTATGCTATGTTAATTATGAGAGGTTCCCATGGCACAGGCTCTAGAACTCACCTTTAAGGACAGAAACACCTCCATCTATCAAGAGTTGAGAATTCTCTGTGGGAGTTGCCTCTCCATAAACTCACAATTCACTAATGTGTAATGTGAGCACTATAATGGGAATTACAACAGGGAATTAAGCTAGTTAGAGGACTGTGGTTACTTGGCTGCACAGAAAGGACACACACTCATGGTTGGTACCACATAAAGACCAAGCAAGAAACTAGGAAGCATAGAAATGAATATAATTACCAAGTTCATCAAAAACATAACAAAGACTTGGACAATTTCAAGGGTGATCACAACATAGTAAGCTGTAGCTCTCTAATCATGAGACAAAAACGCCATCTCAAGATCTGGAGTTTCAAAACAGACCTTTTTTAGGTCCAGAATGAATGGACCTTTTTTTTTTTTTAAGCTTTTTTCCCCCTCAGCGTCCTTCCACCCTTATCTGTAAGTTACTTTATTTTTTATTTTTTTATTTTTTGTAAGTTACTTTAAAATAAAACTTTTGCTTCTGTTTATAACAGAAGCTCCTTGCAGAAAATGGGAGAAAAGTGAATGAATAAGGGACAAAAAGCTAGACAACCCATAGTTATCACATAAAGCTAACTTCTTGAACATTGTGACTTTATTCCTAGGAGGTCAGATCTTTTCCTATGTATCACTACATGTTTTGTATCATGTTTTATGTGTTGATTTTTAGTTTTAAGACATTCTCCTAGGTCCTTAGGACCTTGCTGGTATCTCACGATGACCGACTATCCACACCAGCAATTCTCCTTAGTATGCTTCACAATCATGTAGAGGGCGTGTCAGAACAGGCTGCTGGCCCACCCCAGTTTCTGACTAAGTATGGGTGGGACCTGAAAGCCACATTTCTATTGAATTCTCAGGTAATGCCAGATGTTCACTCATGCTGCTGGTTTAGGGTCACACTTCGAGAATCACAGAAAAATGAAAAACATAGAGACAAGTTGTTTCACCACTGGCACCATTAACAGTGACACTATTTGAGTAGAATGTTTTTTTCTCTTAAATTGATTTCTTTCAGAAAATGAGTGTAATAGGTCAGTTCATTGAAAGTCCAAAATGTATTCATATTTAATAGGAACTGGGTATGCTTTTACTAGGAGAACCTTCTAAGTGGTTTTGACCACAGCCACTTCACATTCCATAGTGAATTCTGAGCACACAGAGGCCCTCGTTGACCCCCAAATGTCCCCCCCAACCTCATCTTCCATTAGTCATCCTCGACTTTAGCACCAAAATATTTACTCATGGATCCCCACTCTTCCCTTTACAGATGCCCTTCTCTGTACCTGGAATGCTTCCCTTTCCCAACATTCTTCCAATCAGAATTAAAACCACAATTCAAATATGGCTGTATGGGCTCTTCCCTGAAAATACTAAGCAGTATATCACTCCTTTGTGCTTTTAGTATTTTGTTCTTTATATGTTAATTAAAACTATGTTTACCTACCTATGTTAATTAAGTCAAATGATCCTACATGGTAGGTAGTGTGTCATATTCCAATTCAAACCACTGACAAGTTTACAGTGTTCTGAGCGATACAGATAAACAGATAATTGCAATACATAAAACACAGTGCCTAACACAACACATGTACATGTGTTCCTATAATAAAAGACAGTTTAGCATATTGGACATGTGCAGCAGGCTTTGACACTAAACTCCCTGAGTTCAAACCTTGGCTCTGCCACTAGCAGTGTAATGTAGATAAATTACTAACATCACACACCTTAGTTATCACACCTATAAAACATGGGTAAACAGAGGTGCCCTCCTCAAAGGGCTGCTAGGCAAAAATGGGTTAATACATGTAAAATGCTTAGGGTTGTGCCTTGCACACTTGGTCAACAAGTGTTCACTAGTGTTATTTCTACACCGCAAAAGGTTCAAGCTGGTTTTCTTCTCAAGAAAAACAACCTAGTTGGGGAAAATGACAGAAAATTGTGAAAGATGTAACATAAAACAGAAAAGTAAGTATTAGATGTCAAAAAATTAAGGACTAATGAAATAAATACACATTCTCCTAGAATGACTATTTTAAATAAAATTGCATCCATCTGTATGTTTATGTTCAGGTGTGTTTGTTAAAAAATAAAGAAAGCTACTCTAACACTAGGTTGAGTCATATGAGATCATCTTTGTAGTTCAAAGACCATCAAGTATTGGCATTAATAATTCGTGTTTCAGCCTAAACTTTCTAGTTATTTTTTGCTCTCAAAAACTGAAGATAAGCTCTTCACAGATATATGTGGAAAAAGTGAGAAAGAAAGAAAGAGAATTAGATATTCTGTATAACAGCAGAAAATAAAGGAATTCTGCTTCCAAAGCACCTCTGGAGGATCCCTAATTCAACCCCATAAAGCTGTAACATACAACTAAGTCAAATGTCTAGGAGAGAAACTTAAGGTAAATATTTTGAAGAGAATATTAGGAATGCTTTTTTTTTTAATGAATTCAGAAAAATCTCCACTGTCTCTTCAGCTTGTATAAAAATACAGGTATTGTATGTGATCTGTGATGAAGGAAGAAAGGGAAAGGAGAGAGGGAGTGGGGAGGGAAGAAGGAAAAGGAAGGAAGAAAAAGAAAAAGACAATTACAGCCTTATTAGCCAACCATAATGATACTAAACTCATACTTATCACAACATTTATCTATATAAATAGAGTTTATAGCCATCAACTTGAAAAAGAGCACGTCAAACTTAATGTTAATCAAATTTCTTTTAATAAAGAAAAATCAAAGGAATTATTTAACAAATATGCTCAAATGACAAAGATGATTTGTTTAGGAATCTTAATGATAGAGCTGTATGCTAAGAGTATCACCATTAAAAAAAAAAAAAGACATTCATTCTATGACTAGAAAATACCTCAAGATAAAAATATTAATTCAATAAGAAAATATTTCATATTTCTTTATCACAGAGACTGTAGATTTAATTAACTCATTTCTATATTAAGTTATGCAGTATACATTCCTTTCTCTAGTTGCTCATGCAAAAGAATAGGGAGTTTTTCTCAAAATAGAACAAGTCAGTGCCAACAGTTTCAAGTCATGACTTAGAGTCAAGCCTAGAAGAGCTTGGCTTGGAAGGCCATTTATATTCACCTGTACCCTGCCTGGCCTGATATCAGCTCTCTCCTTTTTTATGGTTACACTCTATTACTAATGAATGCTTTTTTATACTTACTCAACAGACAAGTTACAACAAATATATTTATAAATTAATATGGTATCATTCAATGGGGAGGAGAGTACATGGAACCTAACTGACACCCTGGCACTGTTTTCAGAAAAACCACCTCATTCCAGCTAATAAATAAAAATAATATTTTAACAAAATGTATTCATCTTGCCTATGTGCTTCCTCTAAAATGCTATGTAACAGACTTAGAATTCAATAAAATTAGGATACAAAGAAATAATGAATACACCTTAACAAAGGTAAGAATTATCAGCGAGAACTGTTTCCTGTAATTCTAACCACATAACCTCATGAGTAACTTTAAGGACAATTATTGTAAAAAAACAATAAATACTATAATGGAAATATAGGGATTCGTTTATTACTTTTTGGTTTACAAACAAAGGCACCCAATAATGCTTCTATTTCTTATAAAAGACTATCGATTTACATTTAAAACAAAAAAGCAAAAAACCCTGAACCAGTTCCTATAGACAAGCATAGAAAAGGAAGAGAAATAAGATCTTCCCTTCCTGCTTCCAAACTTTATTACACAGATTCAGAAAATGTTTATTTTATGCCATCCCCAAGTCAAAGAATGTATTGCCATGCTTCTCGGCGATGAGTTATTAAACATATTAATGTTGCCAAGTCAAGTTTACTTATAGTTACAATGACTTCACAAGTGACAAATGCATATGCCAGAATTATAAGAATCAAGAGTGAATGGGGGGAAAAAATGTTTAAAATGTAGCTTTATTATCAAATGAGTTAAATGATTTATTAGATTTATTCAACAGGCTATCCTGTTAAAATTTGAGTCTGTGTGTAAAAATATAATCAGAAAGAACTAAAAAACCAGGTCTAGCAAATGACATCAATACAAATGATTCCTAAAATCTTTATGTTTGAGTTAAGCTCAAAGTCAAGTTGGCGAGGATTAACAACCTATGTATGTTTTATACTAATTTTAAAACTTTTAAGTTCCAGAATGACATATTAATTTATTCATTAGCTTTCTTTTGACAAAAGAATTCTAAACCCACAAAATTAATGCAGTGGCCTTAGCACCCTCCCAATTATCATTTCCTCAAGTTAGATTACAATAATAATGACAGAGTTCAAACCTCCCATGTACTTCACATGCCTGCTAAAGTTATACCTGATTCTTTTGCAAGATACAAAGATAAGTCATCTAAGTATTGTCAGCAGATGTATAAAAATCATACAAATGTTAGCTTATTTTCAACACATTATGGAAATGTACTGGAGAGATGGAGCATTCAAAGGTTAGAGCATCTATAGTTAATTATGTGGGCCACTTTAAATCAAAGGCATCATCATTTATTCCATTCTTAGACACTGCCATGGTCTCTCACACCTTATAAAAGGTATGGTCCTAGACCAGAGACTTTAGTATCACTGCAAAGAATATATATATATATATTTATATACATATTTCTTTTAAAATAATGTTTTAAAAGTTTTACTACAGAAAATCTGGCTTCAACATGGAAGCATTTTCCTTTTCAAGATTATACACCTGCATGGAAGAAGGTGATTTCCTTTACATTTAATTTTTTCACAATAATAAAATAAACTTCTTATACATTGCATCTGAATTGATGAGAAAATTAAGATTAAAGTTCTATGTAACTTTTTGTATTGTAAACTGACTTCATTAAACATATTCAAGATACACTGTTAATGATTTAAATATAGTACAACTTGATCAGCTAAATTAGAACATGTTATGCTGATCTGTTAAACCAAATGTGTGTTACAACAGTAAGGAGAATTAACTACTATTAAGATTTAAAGGGAATTATAATGTATCATTTAAAATATACATCAATTATCTTACTACTACTTGTTTCTATAACTCATTTCTTTCTAAAAGCTAAAACCACATGCACAAAAAATAAAAGGCATTTTTAAACTCATTCAACAGTTTGCTACTTTATGTGGTATGTAAATAAAGTTCTTTATTTAATCTTATACACATTATTTTATGCATTATTTTTCTTGAAGGAATTCAGCTCTCAAGGTCAAAAGTTAGTATGTGTTTACACACATATGAGAACATTTTCTTAATGTTATGATTACCTGCAAATACATTATTCCACAGTAATGTACTTTCAGTTTTAATTGGATAGTATAAGCCTTTTAAAGTCCTATTAATAAAATTCATTAAGGGAGGAGAGCACAAGTATGATGAATTCCTCCCTGTACCCACACCTGCTTGCCAAAGTCTCAAGTAATCATCCAGCTTCAAATCATGAACAAAATGTCACAGAATTGGTTTTTATTTGGTCATAAGGTGGTCAAGAAAAATGTACTCTTATTCTTTCTTAATACTAATAGGTTTAGTGAATTTTCATTTTCCTTCTAAAAACACATGGCATATGCTGATATGGATTCTCAAACTCATTTAGATCCAGTAGGGTCTCTATAATAATATATAGCCTTCTGATTATGAAAGTAACTGATTGCTTATAGAAAATGATATGTATCAGACCTCAAATCAGAGAAAGGAGGAAAATGAAAATGTGTTTTTCACATTTGAGACCATTCAGTAACTTACAGGATGATGTGAAAATAGTTTGGCTGTAATTTTAACAAAACTAAAAATCACTTCAACTGATGATAAAAATCAAACACTGTAGAATCAAATATCTACCAACTTAGCTAGTATTCCCATCCAAATAAATGCTTTCCACTGCACTAAATATTATAATTAGAAAATCACTCTATGTTAAGGCATATTTTAATTAGTATATTCCAGAATTGCACAGTTATACTGGTCAGTGTTCCTATCTCCCCCTCCTGCCCTTACCCAACCCTTTTCCCCCAGGGAGCAAAATGTTAAATCATGGTTTTGATGGCTATTACAGATTTGAGCTGGCATACCACAGTGTATTCACTACGCTTTTATGAGCATACATTAAAATGTTACATAAAATGTACCATAATTTACTCCACATTCTGAGCTAAGATGGTTTAATGTCTTGACAAAAGGTGAAATGACTTAAGTACATTTTACATTTTATGCATTTAGACCACCATATGCATAGATGTTCTAATGCTAAATTCTTGTCTTCAGTATCTCATAGTGCTGGATGCTCGGAAGTAGGACAGAAACTTGTAACACAGACTAACCACAAAGTACCAGATGTTTCTCGCCATTTGTGATCTTGCAATAAAAATACGCCAAATCAGGATCACAAGGATAGTATTGAAACCGTAACGTATGTTTCTCAACCTGGAAAGCAGATCAAGAGATATAAATGTTTCTCAACCTGGAAAGCAGATCAAGAGATATATTGGATACTATCTTCTAGAAAAGAATATTGTTGGCTAGCAGATAATTCATATTCAATTCTTAATTTAATCAAAGTTCAAATCCATATGAATTTGAAACTTACTTAAAAATTAACTAGCAATTAGACAGTTAGCAAACATCAAAAACAACTGACTGCACATTCTGGACAGCAGTCCATCAAACAACGCATTATTTCTATTAACAATAATACAAAGTTTTTTGTAACATTTGGGATGTAAATTTACTTGTTAACAAGAACTATTAAGCAGCCTTCTGTATGCCCTAAACTGTGCTAGGCAACAAGTATGTTAAGTAAAATAGAAATATCTCTTGTAATTCCAGAGCTTATCTCATCTAAAAGGGGACATTCATTATATACATCATCCTACAGACAAAATAAATATTTTTGGATATCTTTAGCTGCTTACAAGTTGTCAGACAGAAGAACTTACTCCTTCAGTTAGAGCTGTCCGTCAAGATCAAAAGTCAACTAGACAAGTCCTCATAACATGAATGAAACATGGTACTTGCTCTACACAGGAAGACCCTCCCATTCTCAAAGAGCAAGATACGTATTATCTTGCTTATGTTTCAAAACATTTTTGATGTTTTTTTAATGGTGTTAGAAAGGAATCTAAATTCTTTAGGTATGCCGTAACATTACATAAATTCCACTAACTTAAACAGGCAATGAAAGATATAGAACTACAGTTGATTCTTAAACAATGTGGGGGTTGGGGCATTAATCCTTCATACAATTGAAAATCCAAATATAACTTTAGAGTCAGCCCTTCTTACCTGTATTTCTGCATCAGTGAACTGAACCAACTTCACACTGTGTGGTACTACAGTATGTATTTATTGAAAAAACATCACGTATAAATGGACCCACACAGTTCAAATACATGTTATTCAATGCTTAACTGTACAATATATGAACAATGAGTGTAGACAAAATAACTTTGCTCTGCCACTTAATACAATATGACCTTTCAACTACAACTTCCCTAAGTCTCTATTTCTTCATCTACACAACTATCTGCCCTATAAAGTCTCAAAGAGTTGAAAGAGCAAGAATAATGCAAAAGTTTTGAAAACTGTTATAAAAATTGTATTAAAAATTACTATGAATAAAAGAGATTACTACTAATTGCATCTCTGGATAATGGATTAATAGTAATTTTTTCTCTTATTTTCTAAGTGTTTTTTAACTATTAGTACATATTAGTTTTATAAGAGACTAAGGGAAAAAGAATAACTATTTTATAAACAAAGAAAAAGCTCTATACTGAATAATGTATTATTAGATCTCTTTTCTTCTTCTAAAGATGTATTTCAATAAGGTAGAAGAAACTTTACATTATCTGCAGTTTAAAATACATTTTTATTATCTCCTGATATCTTTACTTCTTCAGTAGCAATAAGGGAAGATGAAAGTGATATTTAAAACTAAATTCCACCTGACTTTCTTACTAATGAATAGTATAAACTGATGAAAACAGTAAGCTTCAATAGTCATAAGTTAAATCAACACTACCAGAGTTGCAGTCCAAAGGCAACCACTTTCCTAAATACAATATATTATTAGCAATATCTCAAGTTAACAGCTTAGGAAAAAACTAGTATTTCATAAGGAAGACAAGATGAAATCAAACCCATATAAAACTTACTTGTTCAGATGTTTTCTAGCTGCAGGAAGACCAGACATTTCTTCATTCAGTACATATTTCTTAGTTCCCATACAGTAGTTCTCTATATATTCTGCCCAATGTAACTGCCGTACATCAATATTAAAGGTCTACATAAACAAAACAATTACTGGTTATTCTCTTGAATAATTTTTTTTCATAACCAGTCAAAAATTCACTTTTTCCAAAGGCTAATTCCACAGGACATGCTTACAAAATGTTTACCATATTAATTTTTAAAATCTTACTGCCACTCACAAAAAAAGTTTTTACTATTTCATTATCTTCCATTAAACACAGAAACAATACACTTATTTCCAGTTTCCTTCTATCTACAGTATCTCTTCTTTTTGAACATCTTGCATACTACACAGATTAATTTTCCTAGAGAATAGTATTGACATTAAGAGAAAGAATGTGGCTTTCTTTTTTTAAGAATGAAAGCTGGCTTAGGAGTTTAGGTAACAGTAAGTAGGCCATTTGATGAAAATAGTAGATAAATATAGAAAATCAACCCTTATAAAAATGCTACTTCATGACAAAATAAGAGGGATATATTCTGCTCAGAGCTCTTCCACACACAATCAGGTAATTTTTTTGGTGTGATAAACAGATTATTCACAATTTAATTTACCATCACACTTCTCTGAAAATAGCAAGCTGTAACACTTCTCTGGAAATAGCAAGCTCTAGACTAAAAATAAAAAAGCTACCATAAATAAATCATTAAAGTACCACAGCACTGAAATGGAGACTTAAGATATGAGATAATGAGAAGGTCATACATTTGTGTGATTGGATTCCCATAGGAAAAGTGAAAAAGAATAGAAAAAAAGCAGTATCTGAAAAGACAATGGCTGGAAATTTTCCAAAAATTGTGAGACATCAAGCCACAGATTTAAAACACACACATACTGTATATACACACATGTATCTTTACATACTAGAGTAAAACTGCTGAAAGTCAAAGAAAGAAATTTTTCTTAAACCAGAAAAGGCACTGTAGATTACCTCCAAAGAAACAACTATTAGTCTGACCACTGACATCTCAAAAGAAGCAATGGAAGCTGTAAGATTATGAGACGATGTCTTCCAAGTGCTCAAAGAAAGCTTGCTAACATAGAATTCTATAGCAGTATGAATATCACTGAAGAATAAAAATATTCCAAGAATAAAAACTGAGATAATCTAACATCAACAGAAGACAAACACTAGAGAAAGTACACTAATGGGTACTCTTTGGGCAGAATGAAAATGATTCCAGACTGAAGTCTGAAATCATTAGAGGAGGATGGAGGAAGAAATAAGAGCAGTAAAAAGACAACTATGCTGGTAAATCTATATGAATACTAATTGACTAGATTACATGTTTTAGCCTTTGCATGATCCAAGAAAAGGTGGAAGTATCAATATTTTATTAGGCCTTGCTAAATTAAGAAATGATACTGTAAAGCAGGAGCAAATTAGCCCCCAGGCTTCCCTGATGGCTCAGTGGTAAAGAATCCACCTGCCACTGCAGGAGATGCAGGTTCAATCCCTGGGTCAGGAAGATCCCCTGGAGAAGGAAATGGCAACCACTCCAATATTTTGCCTGGGAAATCCCATGGACAGAGGAGCCTGGTGAGCTACAGTCTGTGCAGTAGCTAAAGAGTTGGACACTACTTAGCAACAACAACAACAAAGCTGAACAAAATAATCATTTCTAATTATGAGATTTAAGTAGAACACTAAAGTAACATACAACCACATAAGTTAGTGGGGGTGATAATCAGAGCTGAAGCATTTTATGGTCCTTAGTATCATTAAGGAAGAGGCTATACAAATTGCTCAATTTTTTGTTAAGTATGCATGTTCAAATATCTAAGGTAAACTTAAAAAGAAAATTCATAAGAGTTTAAGTTTCAAACTAACAGAAAGCAAAATGTAGAATGGCAAAAAGTAGATTATTTGAAAAGCAATTTCTGAGACGTTTTCCTCAAAACTTAAAACAGTATTTAGGGGGGAAATGCATAAAAATTCTCTCTGAACCTGACATTAAAAGAGAATCAACATTTCAATCATGCTTTGAAAATATTTCTGCTACTCTCATACTTAATTATAAAATTCTAAAATAAAGCAACTTTATTTTATTACCAATTATGATTGAAAATGGGACCCTATAAATAGATCAACTTTCTTATTGCATAATGGTTGTAGAAAATACCCAATTATTTCTCAGGTTGCTAATTAGCATACTCTAATTAGTATGCTCCTTATTTTCTAATATAAAAAAGTACTTGCCTTTTTATCTTCAGGGTTTAGTTGATTCATTAACATATTGACATTGTCAGTATTCCAAACCCAAGAATTACTTGTGAAATATTCAAGAAACACCATAGCTTTGTGAAGACGAGTTATTGTTTTCATCATCCTGTATTTTAAGGAAAACTGAGATTCATAATTTGCATAGATAAGGAAAAATCTCACCACCACCCACGGAATTGACAGTAAAATTGCAACACGTAGTTCAATAAGTGTACCAAATCACTAGGAAATAAGAATATTTCTGCATCTTGGAACATTATATAAATGCAAAAAAAAAAAAAAATTAAGCAGCAGTAAATGAATTTCATATTGCCCAAGGAGAGTTCTGCTGATATATGAAATGGAGTATTTCAAGGCCAAATTTTCTACATATAATACTAAGCAAATAAATGAATTCAAATAGCATTCGTTTCCTTTTTTGTTCCTTAAATCACATTTTAGCTCAGCTTCATTTTAGTAAGATTTTCTGTGAACTCATAACATATTGTTATGTTTTAATCTCAACTCTTTAGCATCATGGAAGCAAAGTATACAGAAATATTCATTTGCCATTTAGTTAATTCTCTCTATATATTTTAAACAACTTGCCCTTGAACACCAACAGGCGCCTGGATGTGCCATGAAATCAATGACTCATGTTGACAACTTTCTCAAATAGATATTCAATATATTCCCTAATCTTCCCAAATCCCCAATATCCATCTTAATAAAAATAAGAAAGTTTGATACTTTTTCGTTTCTTTTTAAAAGGGTGAGGGACTTTAATCTTTAAATTTGGCATTTTATATATCATGATTCACTGTAAGTCACTGATATCATAACACTAACCAGAACAGTAACATCTACATGATAATAATTATCAATGATAGGGAGAGAAATAGAAGGCAGAACTTTTCAAAACACACACACCAAAAATTCCTAATCTCTGATAAAAAGAAAAATTATATGTGAAGAAATACTTTAAAAGAATTCTATTTATAGTCCCACAATTAGGATTAGCATTATGCAGTTTAGAGATCCCCAAATCAGGGCTTCAGAAATGAGAGAAACAGAAGAAAATGAGAACATTAGAAATGAGGAGGAAATCAAAACAGTAACATTAGCTAAGCAATTCTGACACATTCAACACATTTATAAAGAAACCCTGAATACAGAATACTGAAAGAAAATGAGACAACATGGACTATGTATGTAAAGATGAACTGTACTTCATTAAAGAAAGTAATTACAAAATAAAACCTCCATTAAACACAGAATTAGTGAGCATCAAAGGCTAAATCTAGACAGGAATAGTTCAAACAGAAAGAATTTGAAGGGAGGAGAAGATTTACAAGATTGGTCATTAATACCAACTATCACAGCCAGTATAGTATACATGAATCACACATACACACATATTTGGTTAATGTGGCTTTCTGACATACACCTTATTTAAAAAGTTTTTCTTCCTAACTCCATTTTCACTGACAATTCTCACTTAGTCTTATTTTCAGATTCACCCAAGTGACAGAATTACCCTAAAAGTCAATCAGTGATTCCGCCATAATTACAATAAAATACTGGAGAGGGAGAAGGAAATCTGAAAGGTCATATATATATATTAAGTTCACAGAACATTTATCAAGTAATAAAAGTCTGGACTGAATACTATGGGAAATATAAATAGAAACTTAAAACTGCCTCACTAGTCTTTGGTTAAACATGCTCTAAGAGCAGATGCCTGGGACCACATTGCCATGTATGTTCTGAGTATTCATTCTTTATTACAGCAACCTGAAAAAAATTCTTAAAAACTTTTAGAGGAGGGCAAGATCCTAACGATCATCTAGTCCAGGGTTTCTCCATCTCAGCATTATAGACATTTTAGCCCAGATAATTCTTTGTGGGAGGGGGCTGCTGTGTGCACTGTAAGAAACTTGGCAGTTATCTCTGGTCTCTACCCACTAGATGCCAGTAGCATCTACCCAGTTGTGATAACTAAAAACATCTCCGAAAACTGTCCAATGTCCCTTGAGGGAAGCAAAACTGCCCTCCACTGAGAACCACAAAAATAAAAATTTAAGATTCAGAGAAGTTAAACTAGAGAAAGTTAAGCTAAATAACAAAACAACAACAAAAAGAAGGCCACAGAACCATTTTTTTAAAATACCATTAAGAGAAAATAACTACTACATTTCAAAAGCTAAAGCAGATAACTTATACTGCTTCTATATGTGATAATATCATGCATTCTAGTTCCCAGAGACTAGTCACCAGAATCCATATGATGCATATCTGAGTTGTACTTTTTAAATTATACCCAGATATACAGTAAGTCATTTTTATCAAGTTGACTGATACTCAGAACAATGCAAATGAGTAAAATGGACACCATGAGTGACATGACTGCCATTAGTTTAATGCAGAAGCAGGCATTATATTAAGGTCCTAATGTAAGGTGTAGAGGCCACTACTTTGCTCAGCAAATAATCTGAACAAATTTAATAATATAAATTATAAGACTTTAACATTTGAGGCCTCCCTGGTGGCTCAAATGGTAAAGAAGCTGCCCTCAAAGCAAGACACCTGGGTTAGATCCCTGGGTGGGGAAGATCCCCTGGAAAAGGGAATGGCAAACCACTCTAGTTTTCTTTGCCTGGAAAATTCCATGGACAGAGGCGTCTGGGAGGCTACAGTCCATCGGGTCTCAAAGAGTCAGACATGACTGAGCAACTACCGCCATGTATTTAACATTTATAAAATTGCCTAAATAAAAAATCTTTATGTCTCTTGTTGCGCTTAGACTGTAAGCTCCCAAAGCATTCCTAGTTTGATATTTAGAAAGCCTTGTACAGGACAAACCTCAGTTAAGAAGACTCTTTATTTGATGCTTCCTATTCGTAGCAAATTTTAATTCCCAAAGGTGGCTGCAAATATTATCTCCCATCTTATATGTTCACCTACAGTATCACCTTAACTATTCAAAGGTCCCATTAAGAGGTGAAGGTAACTTATACCAACAGAATGAGGTGGAAGTGATACTGTGACTTCTGTGGGGAGTTAAGAAAAAGTAAGGTAGCTTTCTGCCTTGCTCAGTGGAATACTCACCCTTGAAGCCTTCAGAGGTCATGTATGCTGTTCAACTCCCCCTGAGGCTGCCACACTGTGAGGAAGCCCAAATTAGTCCATGTGCAGAGACCACATTGAAAGGTTCTGAGACTATATGAAGAGAGAAAGATGTCTGGCCACCCAGCTGCTCGGCACCCTTCCTCTCCTTTACCATTCCCTACAGTGTACCTGGCTCTAGTCCCTATGACTGCAATCACTTCTAAGAGAGAACCATCCCATCAAAGCCTTCTAGAACTTCTGACCCACAGAATGAAATGATTACTGTTTTAAGATACTGTCTGATGTCAATTTTATCTAAATTAAAACAAAAAGATTCTAAATTTGAAAGATTTGTCATGCAGCACAAATAATGGGAACAGATCTATCAGTACTGGGAGTGAGGGACTGCTGTAATAAAAATCTAAAACACGCAGTACTGCCTTTAGGTGGACAGAAACTGTGAGGCCCTTGAGACCACTGATAAAGAATGGAAGGACCAAGGATGTTAGTGGAAAAAATAAAAGGGCTATACGGAAGCTGCTGGTGAGAGTTTCAAGGTAAGTGAGGAAAATAATGTTGGAAGTTAGAAGAACAAAACCATTACCTATGGTCACGTGGAAAATAGAAAATGTATCTAATAAACTTGATGATCTAAGCCAAGATTTCCTCAAACAGGACAAAGATGATCTGGTTTTAGTGGAATTTGGAAGAAATGTAAAATTCTAGCCAGGAATTCATTTAGAAACAACTTCTGATCAAAGATCAAATCGAGAATGCAGATGTAAGATTCTGTTAGGACCTCAAAAAGATTACAGTAGTATACTTCATAGAAACTTTCAGACAAGTTTCATTCTAGATGCTAACGATATGTCTTACAGAGGCTCTAAGAGACAGGATTTAAGAGCGAAGGATGTAAGAGGCAAAGATTTAAGACTCAAGGGTGCTGTTCCATAGCAACTTCATAAGGAACCCAAGACAGAGAAGGGTATGTCTCAAAAAGATCTGTGAGTATGGCTTTGGTCTAATGGACTGGATTGTTTTAAAACAAATACATGGGAAACACACATAATTTTAAAGGAATTCTGAGTTTACACTTATAAGGACAGAGACAGTACCAAATGCAAAGAGGCCTCTGCATTAAGGTCCAGCAAACCACAGCTTAGGGCCAAATACATCTATTTTTAAAATAAAGTCTGACTGGGACACAGTCATGCTTGTTCATTTACATATTGTCTGAGGCTGCAGAATCGAGTAGTTATAAGGTGGAAGCTACATTTAACAGCAGAGGTAAAAAGCTGCAACAGAATCCATATGGCTCACAGACTGAAATATTTACTATATGGTGCTTTACAGAAAGCTTGCCATCTCTGCTCTAAAGACTCCCAACTTTTTGTGGGCAGGAAGTAGGGTAAGAAGGCTATTCAGTTGCAAACACAGGCCCTTTTTTTTTTTCCCAACAGGAAAAGAAGGATGACTCAGGAGAGAGGGGGAATGAAACCCTAACTAAGAAACCATCAAACATACCCTGCTGGAATGAAGAATTGTTATGGACCAGTGATTGCTGTGTGCCTCTTATTTTTTCTCTTTTGAACAAGTCTAAATTATTTCCTATGCTTGTCTCACTATTATACGTCGGACGGACAGGAGGTAACCTGACACTTTGGTTCACAGGTTTTCAGATCAATATTTGAGGAAATGTATCTGAAAAGCTTCATCCACAATTATATCAGATTTCACTAACCACACTGGCTTCAAGTTTTTGTCAGAGAGGTTTTGTGGGGAAAAAGCAAGAGTGTTTTCCATGTAGGAGGAATATAAACTGTTGGGACTAGAAGACTGACTATAGCAAATTGCACTTTCCAAAAATGGTTGCAACAATACCTTTCATCTCACCAGCTCATTTACAAGATGATCTTAACTATTCTCTATATCCCTGCTCCTGGAATCTTGGAAGATCTGTGACTCGCCTGGGACTAAATGAATAAGGTGGAAGTAGTGCTGCATGATTTTCTTAGGTAGGTCAGGAAATGCACGTTGCTTCCACCTTGCCTGCTGAAACACTTTTCCTTGAAGCCTCCAGTTGTCATGTAAGCAGTCCAACTCCCCTAAGGCGACCACTGGTCCTTGCAAAGGACCACTGGTCTGTGAAAAGATCCGGATACCACATGAGGAGACAATGACACCAGCTGTTCCACTACACGTCCCTGAAAGGGTTCCATCTGACCTCAGTCACATGAAAGACCTCTAAGCCAAAGCTACCCAGTGGATTCCTTCCTAAATTCCAGATGCTGAGAGAAGCAATAAACCAAAAGAAATAATAAAATGACAGCTGCTGTTTTAAGCCACTAAGTTTGAGATAATTTGTTATGCATCAATATCTATTATAAATTATTTAATCAACTCTGGTTCTTCATGTAAGTTTACTAAGCCCCCTTTTCTGTGTAAAGCATTGTGATATATTTAACTTATTTTACTTTTTGAACCTAGTTTTGATTTTTCTGCCCTAATCTACATATAATCTACTAATATCAAGATAGCATGCACTATTGTTCAACACCACTCATATATTTCAATATTGAACATACATGATGAGAAACATAATGGACAACTGAATCCACAGAAAATTCCCTACATGTAACTCAAATCCTGATACACTATAACTAGCAGATACCTCGCTTTTATTTGAGCAGCTGATGAAAGTTCTGGAATCAGCATCTTCTTTACACTTAAATACTCAAATCCTGAACTCTCCAATCAAAGGCTCCACTACAAATGCCAATGTAGTTAAAAAAATAATATTTTTATAGTATATTTCACTATAATTGTGGTAAAGACAGTAGGATTACTTAAGTTTGTAAGCTTTCAATTAAAAAAAAGGCCTTGTTATAACAACTATAAGAAATGAAGTTTTCAATTTGTTAATCTTCGTTTTAAACTATGACATTATCAACCTGAAAAATTAGTCAAAAACTGTAATTACAATATTATAAGCTGAATGGGAAGCTGAGATAGCTCAAGCAATTAATTTCCTAGAAGCATCCTAGGTTTTTTTCATATAAAACTGTACAATCCACTTAAAACAAAACATTTAACCCTTAATCCCCTATGAAACTCACCTCCAAGTTATTAATGGGGAGAGAAGGGCTCAATTTCAGCTTATAATAACAATGACAACCTTGACGCTGGACATTTCCTGTGATATAGGATTTTGGAGGATCAATGGCCCAATAAGATGAGATCCACAGTCTCCCCAAATATCCTCAATTTCTAAGAAATGTTCTAGCATCCGGATTGTGATTGTGATTAATCAGGTTAGTAACTAAAGGTAAAGCTCATGCTAGCGACTTTTTGTCTCTCCAGCAAGCCTCCACCACCTTACCAATACAGTGTATTTACTGCTATTCTTCTTACCACGGTTTCTGACCTGTCAACCTGAGTGCAAGATCGAGCAATAATGCAGGTACTGTATGTCTGACACCCTTCCAATAATGAAGCAATAAGTTGTTGGAATAAAACTTAATATTGGGGCGCCTGAATACTTGGTTTAAAGGATTCATCTTGAAGAAATGATTTAGATAATATCCTGTAGGAAAAATAAGCATCAAAGCATTTTGAATGTTTTGTTATTCAGAAAAAAATACCTAAAGTTAGACCTAGAATTCAGCATTTGACAGTAATTTATCATCCAAAATTTAGAACAGAATGAATTATAACACTACCTTTGCTTTTCTGATAAATTCTTAAATTCAAGAGTCTTCTCAGTCACAAAAGGCCATTAAGCCTTATCATAAGCATAAACAAATACAGAGTTAATATGCAGTTTAGTGTAAGCATGGGTTGTTTAACAGTCAGAGGAACAGATAAGACAGAGCTAGTCACCATTACCTTGGGCTTCTTCCAGTCATCCTGAGGTAGATATCATACAGGAATGCTGGGGCCTTATGGCTTACAGCAATCCAGTAATGATATAAAAGGTGATTGGAGGTTAGATTTACATTGGGCCGTCTGAAGGCCTGTTCGAGAGGATTCCTCTTGAAAGTAGAAATTACATGGTATTCTGAGGAAGAAAAGTTGTGTAACAGCTTTGATAATAACCGTGAAGTTTTGTAAAAAAAAAAAAAAAAAAAATCATGTTTTTACAAAGCAAAATATTTTACCAAAGATGTCAGAGTTTGCTCATTTAAAAAACAAACTTTTCTACTTTCTATAGTAACTAAGGGAATATGGGTATTAAACTGCTGAACTCAAGTGGTTTTAGAACTCCCACTATTTATGATTTTTAATTAGATGAATGAATTTTTGCTCAAATTCACTCTTAAAAATCCGTTTAATGTTTTACCTATATCAGTTTACAAGGTCACTTTCTATATTTCACCTCTCATGATAGCTTCTTTCTTTCTGTTCCTCTTTCCAGATTCTTATTACTGTACTTACTTTAAAAAGAAAAGGGAAATCATCATCCTTTGCTTATGAATAATTAAGTTGCTCAAATTAACATATATCAACAAGCTTAAAACAACCCCAAATTAACTTCTGCTGTAATTTATCTAGGTTATACAATATCAAAACAATCAACTCTATTATCACCTACGTTAATACTTCAATGGAAATGTTTACTGAGATATTCACTAAAAGATAAAGCTCAACTTGATTTTTGCTAAACTTCCTAACACAATGAAAGACTATAAAAAACCTAACTCATCTGAAGTGTTTTAAAATTCTTAAAAGAACACAACTAATTATCATAAAATTAAAAGCACCCTAGATTTTTTCCCCTTATATTCTCTAACAGTCAATCATTAAATAGAAATAAAAATGTCATAGAATAACCTCTAGAATAAAAGACAAAGATTTACTTTAAAATCAAAATTATTCCACAAGGATAACAAAAACTGTTTAATTAGAGATAAAATAAGACCTAGTATACTAAATCAACACTGTAAATATATTTTACTTTATATTTGACTTAAAAATGATTAAGTTTCAGTATGTTCTAAGTTATACTATTCCTGTTTTGAAACAAGTAACAGCATACACACTGCTGCTGTTAATTTGTGTATTTAACAGATTAATAAATGCAACAGAAAATATTCTGACAAAATGTATCCTACTTGCTTACTCCTTCAGCTATTCCTCTTAGGACAACTGGCTATTTCCTGTGATATATCAACTCTTGTAGCTGTGAGTGATACTGCTTGTGAATAGGGAACATCAGGATTAAGAATGCCCATGAGGGAAGGAAAAAGGTTTATTTCCATACCACGGCTATCTATGGGCATCCTGCAGATGGCAGCAGAGAAACAATAAGGGTCAGACAAGGGTGGGATGAGGAGGGAATACACAGCTGGGTATTTTTAAATTTATGAAACATTATTAAGGACCAAAAGGCAGTATTAGTAGATGTTCTAACATGGCAACTAAAATAAGAATAAACTTGTAACTGGGTGGCTTTAATGCCTCATGGATTATTCTAACGTAATCAGTGAACATTTTAAGTTTATAAAAATTTATTCTAACATTCAAAAATACAGGTAAAATCATACCAACTTCACCCCAGTGGAAGGGATTAGTGCTTCCTGTTGTACAGTTATACACCATGATGTTTCTTGGTCTGCAAAGACAAAGATCAAAGCAATGAAAAATTTTAAAAAGTTAAAACTTAACCAATCTAAATCTTATATGATACTTAAGTAGGAATAAATGAGGACTTTTTTACCATAAATATTTAAAATATTATTTTTAAAGGATTAATTTTTATGTCTGAACAACTATTTACACTACCCTTTTTTCCAATCCTACCAAAAAAATATTTATAAAAACACAGACTTCATATTTTTCTTCTTGTACTAGTACAACTGTCTTTTTTTCATACAGGAAAAAGAACCACCTCAGCTCTTCCTATCTCCTTCCCACTTTCAGAGGCTCTAGTTAAAAAGAAATTGTGAATGGAATTCGCTTTTACCAGAAACGTATTCATATAATCATATCCCTCCTTTTTGTAAAATATAAAAGTGACTTCAAAAATAAGGGAAGATTATTATTTAGAAAAATGTCACTGAGAGCTTAGGTGTTTAGGTTTAAGTGTTAGACCTATAAATATTATATAGTATAGCGAATGATGTTGGTCAGTTG
Source organism: Ovis aries (assembly GCF_016772045.2). NCBI lineage: Eukaryota > Metazoa > Chordata > Mammalia > Artiodactyla > Bovidae > Ovis > Ovis aries. Next base: position 38,747,617 of record NC_056068.1, read on the forward strand.
TGTCCGACTCTTTGCGATCCCATGGACTGTAGCGTACCAGGCTCCTCCCTCCATGGGATTCTCCAGGCAAGAGTGCTGGAGTGGATTGCCATTTCCTTCTCCAGGGGATCTTCCCCACCCAGGGATCGAACCTGGGTCTTCCACATTGTAGGCAGACACTTTAACCTCTGAGCCACCAGGGAAGCCCCATGAGTTGATTAAAGTGTACTAGTGTGCATGTTTGATACATGTAAGCTGTTCTCTATGAATTTCAACTCTTTATTAAAAAGAAAATCTCTAATGACCTTGTCTATCCTGCGCCAGTACACAAGAATTTATATTAATTCTTATTACTGCTGATGGAACCACTTCATTGGCTGTGGTAAGTCAACTCTTGCAGTTGAAAGTGATAATATATCTATATAATACTGGTATGGGTTAATAAACTGATAAATATTCATTATAGAGGATTTTTTTAACATTAGTTCTCATCTCAGTTACTATACATCTAATAAACGACATTGCCATCTCATATACCTATTTACTCCGGAATACCAGGCTGCCGCAAGACTCATGTTGACAACTACATCTACAGGAACAAGATCTGCAAGGGCATTGTTGGAGGCACGCATTGTTCGAAGAATTCCTTTCCCTGCCTTTGTTGAAATTAAAAACAAAACTTTAAGGCACAGAACCCATAGTGTAAATACACGATACAAAGATACACAGGAAAAAAAAAAAAAACAGAATATTCAATACAATAAAAGGCTTATTACTTACCGCAATAAAAAGACCACTTGGTCCATTAAAGTTATCAATCCATCCCTAACACCAAAAATTAAAAAAAAAGGAAGGGAGTTTAGAAATACTATAAAATTACAGATTTACAATTTGAACTCTATATAACTCCACAAACACACTTGGTAGTCTTCTAAGAACTAAAAATCTGACTATATTCAGGCCAGAGTATTTCTCCCCATCTTAAATAGTCTTTTCTGAGATTGCAAATGACTAAGTAAAATAATTTTCAAAGGGTTACCTACTCTTTCATTAACTCTCTGCAAAGAGAATTTTGCAAAAAGAAGTTTATATCTGTCAAATATTTAAGCTAAATTAAGATTGCTCAAGTTTGATTTTGTGCTATTTACTACGGCACTATCCTTAGATTGAAGGAAACGGTAAATTCTCAAGATTACTAAATAAAACAGAGTAATGTCAAAGTAACAAAAGAGATAGTATCATTTACTACTACTACAGAGACTTAAGTCTTTCCTAAATCAATTTATTTCATTTTATATCTACGTTTTCTCTTATTTCAGCGATTCACAAATACTGTAATGCCTTGCTTTTCTACAGCAAATCAGAGAAATTTTTTATCTTCCTTAGCATGTGAACTATACAAGAAGTGAACTTCTTAGAAGACCTGCCTCTTTCAGGTACTAAAAAGCAAATGAAATAAAATAAGATCCTGAATATTCTCACCTTTATTCCCTTCACCTCCACAAGGGAAAACTAATCCACAAATAATTTTAAAGGCCAACAAATGCTGATGTGTCAGTGTCCAATCTCTTATCAATGACAAAGAAACTTGAAAGGCATGGTCTCCTCTGACTCCAGACAATACCATAGCCTTTAATTTTCAGTTAACACTTTAAAAGCTTATCTGCATTTCTATACATGCAACATTACAATACATGCACCTTACATAAAAGTACCAATAAGAGTGTCTCTCTCTACAAATGCAAACAACTTTGCCACAGTAAGCCATGTACAGTAAACAAAACCTGCTCTTAAAAAATTGCCAACTCTTTTTGTACAAAATTATGACTTAAAATTCTCAATTCCAATTATTTACAAAGATCTCTAGCAACTTACTGGAAAAGGTTCTTTCCAACTGGCACCAACAATTGATGGCCTTACAATCGCCACATTTAGCTTTGCTCCTTCTTGTTGTACAACATATTCTGCCAATGCTTTTGTGTATATGTATGTATTAGGTCTGTCTCCTATCAATTTGGGTGTGATATCATTTACTAAGCCATCATCCATCCACCTGGTAAACAAAGAAATTACATGCAAAAATATTTTCAGATATTGTTTCACTTCAAAAAAATATTTTCAGATATATTTTCATTTAAAAAATGAAAAACCACTTTGCATATTTCAAGTATGTCTGTGGCTCCAACTCAAGTGTTTGACAACTTCTACTAAAAAAAATAAATGGAAATCAGCTTTACTTTCATTAAATATCAACCACAAATCCAGATGTATATCCAGTTTCTATAGCTAAAAACCAAGAGTTTTTTCATATACCATATGGTAGGTAGCAAAAGCGAATTAGAACTGATTTATGGTATTTTTTTTAAAAAAACATCTTCTAGTTGTAAGTATTCATACACTTCCTATGTGTTTGACAAGGAGCACTACCCCGAATCTAAATAGCTGAAGTTGTTTTATATTACACAATAGATTATATTTTTTCTAAAGTCTAAATAAACTCCAAAATATATCTGGCCCCAAGGAATTAAAGATTTGTATATAATCACCGTAACAGCATAACATGTTAATTATACACATTTTAAATGAACATACATTTACAATTAATATAAAAGGTCTAGTAAACTACTATGAAGTCATAAAATTGCTTCAGTTCTCTCAGTATCTCTGAAGAAAATGTCTACTATGATAACCTATAAGAGGAGGGTGATATACTAGGTGATCTCTATAGTCTTTTTCAGTCTAAATTTCTAATTTCAATGTTATGTACTTGTTTTCAGATAGTTTTCCTATCTGTCTATAATACTATGCATATTTGTATACTAAAAATACTGTTAGTATACAGTGATACCCACACTAACTGATGAGGATGTATAAAATGGGACTATCAAGATAAACTTTCTTCTGCAATGTTAAAGTACTTTTTTGTGTGGAAGGAAAGGAATATTTATAAAATTGAATATTTATAAAATTCCTATTCAACATAGGAAAAATTCCATAATGGAGATGAACTTCAAAAAGTGGATAAAAGAGTTACATTAAAAAATAAAATAAAACAGGCTTAACTAGGAGAGACTGTAGAGCCAGTAAGCCTTATCACTGGAGGGAGATTACATAGTCAATCTACGAGTTATCCTAAAATTATCTGCTGGCCAGATTTCTTTGTAAACAAAGAAAGGAAATAACAGAATAGGTTTATAGGCTCTTTATCAGCAACTCAGATGTTTGGATAGAGAAAAAGTAAAAAGATAAATTAACTTGCACGTTCAACTTTTCCCAGAGATATTAAACACTTCTGCCTAATGATCTGAGGAAAATGAGGTAGATATTTGGAACTATCTAAGAAATGGAGTTAGAAAACAGAAACCAGGGAATTACCATAAGAATGTCCCAGAAAGCTCCCAATACTAACTTTCTTACAAATCTATTTTCTCATATTTCCAGGAAAACCTTAAAGAAATGGACTTCTATGCTTATTTTAGAAGAAAACTTGGAGAAGGAGCTATGAACATTCTGTAGCGCCCCTGGGAAGTAAAAAATTCAACTGAGACAACAGGGGGTGGTAACTAAGGAGCTGAACCTGAACAGGATCTCTTAGAAGAAGAGAGACCTAAGAGCAAACAAAGAATAAAGGAAGAAAAAGCTTGCAGGAATATTATATGAGAATAAAAAAACACATGAAGATATAATGGATACTGGAATTTTCTATAATTATAGTCTATAAAAGAAGAAAAGACCCTGCTATTTATTCTTGCTTTGATCCTATTTGTTTCACTCAATGAGAATGTACAGGCTGAAGCAAATGAAATCTTGTCCATGCCTAGTTGTATCCACCAAATCACAACCACTTCTCAAGCAATAACTGACAGTAGGATTCTAGTCCTTAGAAAGATAATAAACAATAACACTAGGAATATCAATTAAAGGATCATGACTCCTTTGATTTCTTAAAAATTCAAGGCTCCTCTGAGGATATACAGTTGACACCTGGAAAAACACAGGGTTGGGGCACTGACTCTACGTATAGTAAAAAATCCCCATGTGACTTTACAGTCAGTACTCTGTACCATGGTTGTGCATCAACACATTCAACCAACCACAGACTGTGCAGCATGGAGGACTTATTTACTGAAAAATCTGTATAGAAGTAGACTCACATAGTTCAAACCTGTGTTGTTCAAGGGTCAACCGTACTCCACTGGGCAAAATAAAAGCACAATCTTTTAATAAATTAGACCTTGCTATTGAACAGGTAGTCATTAGTCTCCATGGATATCAGGAACTTCTTAGTGGCTAAGATTGATTCCTTGAAAAAACTGAGACTCTAATACCATGAATAAGCTGTTCAAAGGCTTTCCTCCAACCATCACACCACCTGTTCAAAAGGGAAAGCTTCACAATGACTTCACCTAGAGTCATTAGGTACAAATTGATACGATAAACAGAACACAGTAGATATATAATAATTTGCTGAATAAGGAAGAGAGCAATGCGTACTGTGGACGGAGAGACAGAGAAACTAAACAGACAAAGAGATACATATAAATAGATAAATCTGGATCCAAAGTTTGGGTTCAAAGCAAATTTAAATAAATTTCAAACAAACATACTCTAAAGAATCAATCAGCTTCTTGGGATCCACAGGGGGTGGATAGACTACTTCATCAATATGCTTTCGATTGCAGTAGGCATATGCCGTTGATACATGCATGAACACTTCCAGATTCTTCATCTGTTGTGCAAGCAGAATAAGCTGTCGTGTAGCAATTACATTTAACTGAACAGCATCTCTGTAAAACAAGAAGTCACAATAAAAAATTGGGAAGCTATGTCTTTCTTTCACCTCCTAAAAAAAAACTTATTTCCATTTTAGAGTATCAAAGACAGAAAGGGACAAAGAGGTATTTGTTTCTTTACAACTAATCCCTTAGCTCAGATTTTGTTTGTTATTTTAACATGAAGTACAGCCATTCTATCAATTGTGTTTAAAATTTTTCTGATTATTTTAAATTACCCAGAAATAGACACAGATAATTTCAGTCTTTGGCTTTTATGCATACATTTGGAAATCATTTTGCACTTTTTTTGCATCTTGATTTTTGAAAGCATACTGTTTTATGAAATCATTATACCACATACAAAGACAAGAATAAGTAATTTTAAAATGCTATGGTAGAGTCATCAATCAGGACAAAACAGTCAAAGAAAACTCAAAAACCTTAAATTTTATTAACATAAAATCAAGTAAAAATGTTTATTTCTCTTTTTTGTAGCAATTAAGCTAACCACCTTTTTAAAGCAACAAATGCAAAGGGGTGTTAAGAATAAAACTGGTACATTTGTTACAAGAGTGACATGCAAGATCTCAAGGTCTATATATATCCCTTTCTTGAAATGTTTTTGAGGAAAAATTTCACAAATGCAAAAGTATATATGCAGAATAATAACTTATAAGGCACTACCTAGAAATAGAAAAAGGCTAGAGCTCAAATATTCACTATGATATGATTTAATAAAGTAGGTATTTTTAACACAATGAAAGGATACAGCCATTAAAAAAATTATGACAACTATAAAAGCACCAACTATAAAAGACGGTGATTGCAGCCATGAAATTAAAAGACACTTACTCCTTGGAAGAAAAGTTATGACCAACCTAGATAGCATACTTTGCCAACAGGTCCGTCTAGTCAAGACTATGGCTTTTCCTGTGGTCATGTATGGATGTGAGAGTTGGACTATGAAGAAGGCTGAGCACTGAAGAATTGATGCTTTGAAACTGTGGTTTTGGAGAAGACTCTTGAGAGTCCCTCAGACTGCAAGGAGATCCAACGAACCCATTCTGAAGGAGATCAGCCCTGGGATTTCTTTGGAAGGAATGATGCTAAAGCTGAAACTCCAGTACTTTGGCCACCTCATGCGAAGAGTTGACTCACTGGAAAAGACTGATGCTGGGAGGGATTGGGGGCAGGAGGAGAAGGGGACGACAGAGGATGAGATGGCTGGATGGCATCACTGACTCGATGGACATGAGTCTGAGTGAACTCTGGGAGTTGGTGATGGACAGGGAGGCCTGGCGTGCTGTGATTCATGGGGTCACAGAGTCAGACACGACTGAGCGACTGAACTCAACTGAAAAGCATGGAAAAATATGTGTGAATAATACTTTTAAAATTTATACATCCTGAAGTGAAGTGGGATTAAAAACAAGACTCTGGAATAAGACCTGGGTTCAAACCTGGCTTAGCATATCTATCAGTATCACCAGATGGTCAACACCAAAATCAGACTGATTACATTATATGCAGCAAAAGATGGAGAAGCTCTATACAGTCAACAAAAACAAGACCGGGAGCTGACTGTGGCTCAGATCATGAACTCCCTATTGCCAAATTCAGACTTAAACTGAAGAAAGTGGGGAAAACCACTAGATCATTCAGGTATGACCTAAATCAAATCCCTTATGATTATACAGTGGAAGTGAGAAATAGATTTAAGGGACTAGATCTGATAGATAGAGTGCCTGATGAACTATGGACGGAAGTTCGTGACATTGTACAGGAGACAGGGATCAAGACCATCCCCATGGAAAAGAAATGCAAAAATGCAAAATGACTGTCTGAGGCGGCCTTGAAAATACCTGTGAAAAGAAGACAAGTGAAAAGCAAAGGAGGAAAGGAAAGATATAAGCATCTGAATGCAGAGTTCCAAATAGCAAGGAGAGATATGAAAGCCATCCTCACTGATCAATGCAAAAAAAGACGAAAACAACAGAATGGGAAAGACTAGAGATCTCTTCAAGAAAATTAGAGATACCAAGGGAACATTTCATGCAAAGATGGGCTTCGTAGAGGACAGAAATGGTATGGACCTAACAGAAGCAGAAGATATTAAGAAAAGGTGGCAAGAATACACAGAACTGTACCAAAAAGATCTTCAGATCAAGATAATCATGATGGTGTGATCACTCACCTAAGCCAGACATCCTGGAATGTGAAGTCAAGTGGACCTTAGAAAGCATCACTACAAACAAAGCTAGTAGAGGTGATGGAATTCCACTTGAGCTATTTCAAATCCTGAAAGATGATACTCTGAAGGTGAAAGTGCTGCACTCAATATGCCAGCAAATTTGGAAAACTCAGCAGTGGCCACAGGACTGGAAAAGGTCAGTTTTCATTCCAATTCCAAAGAAAGGCAATGCCAAAGAATGCTCAAACTACCGTACAATTGCACTCATCTCACAGGCTAGTAAAGTAATGCTCAAAATTCTCCAAGCCAGCCTTCAGTAATACGTGAACCATGAACTTCCAGATGTCCCAGAAAAGACAGAGGAACCAGAGATCAAATTCCCAACATCCGCTGGATCATCGAAAAAGCAAGAGAGTTCCAGAAAAACATCTATTTCTGCTTTCTTCACTATGCCAAAACCTTTGACTGTGTGGACCACAATAAACTGTGGAAAATTCTGAAAGAGATGGGAATACAGACCACCTGACCTGCCTCTTGAGAAACCTATATGCAGGTCAGGAAGCAACAGTTAGAACTGGACATGGAACAACAGACTGGTTCCAAATAGGAAAAGGAGTGCATCAAAGCTGTATATTGTCACCCTACTTATTTAACTTATATGCAGAGTACATCATGAGAAACGCAGAGCTGGAAGAAGCACAAGCTGGAATCAAGATTGCCGGGAGAAATACCAATAATCTCAGATATGCATATGACACCACCCTTATGGCAGAAAGTGAAGAGGAACTAAAAAGCCTCTTGATGAACGTGGAAGAGGAGAGTGGAAAAGTTGTCTTAAGGTTCTATATTCAGAAAACTAAGGTCAGAGCATCTGGTCCCATCACTTCATGGCAGATAGGAGATCCAACCAGTCTATCCTAAAGGAGATCAGTCCTGGGTGTTCACTGGAGGGAATGATGCTGAAGCTGAAACTCCAATACTTTGGCCACCTCATGCGAAGAGTTGACTCATTGGAAAAGACCCTGATGCTGGGAGGGACTGTGGGCAGGAGAAGGGGACGACAGAGGATGAGATGGCTGGATGGCATCACCGACTTGATGGGCATGAGTTTGAGTAAACTCCAGGAGTTGTGATGGACAGGGAGGCCTGGCGTGCTGTGACTCATGGGGTCGCAAAGAGTTGGACACGACTGAGCAACTGAACTGAACTGAAAGTCACTCAAGCACTCCGGCCTGTGTCTGGAGAACAGGTAAGAGACTATCTACTAAGATTTTATCGAAAATTAAATGAAAAAAAAAAAAAAAAGCTTGCAAGTACTTAGCATTATTCCTAACACAGTCCCAAAATAGGCATTTAAAAAATATTACTTAAAGGGTGAGTAGTTTTTGTGATCTATTATTTGCATGCTAAGTCACTTTAGTTGTGTCTCTTTGCAACCCTATGGACTGTAGCCTGACAAGGTCTTCTGTCCATGGGATTCTCCAGGCAAGAATACTGGCATGGGTTGCCATTTTCTCCTTCGGGGGGGGGTCTTCCAGACCCAGGGATTGAACTCATATCTTTTATGTCTCCTGCATTACCGGGTGGGTTCTTTACCACTAGCATCACCTGGGAAGCCCACTTTATATTATACTTTCATTTATAACATATTTGAGGGGGGAAAAAAGTTAAAACACTCAAAACCAGTAATACTGTGAAAAAAACTGGCAAAGTTAATACAGTGTTGGTGACACTATCAGCTGATACAACTGATCTAAAAGAGATTATGATAAAGTACCAGGAATTACAGAAATAACAGTTACTAATTTAGTTAAACTACTGAAATTTTAACTGATAGGAAAAACTTATTCTAACCCTAATTTTTCAAAAAGAAAGTAAAATTTCCTACATTTGTTGTTTTGGGGGATTTTTGGTTGCGTTTCTCCTTTTGTTTTTTAATTGACGTATACCTGATTTACAATGTTGTGTTAGTTTCTGGTGTACAGCTAAGTGATTCAGTTATATATTTACTAATATAAATATTCCTCATATTCTTTTATATTATGGTTTATTACAGGATATTGAATATAGCTCCCTGTGCTATACATTAGGCCGTTGTTGCTTATCCATTCTGCATATGAGAGTTTGCATCTGCTAGTCCCAAACTTTCATTCCAACCCTCCCCTACCCCTTGGAAAACACCAGTCTGTTCTCTATGTCTGTGAGTTTGTTTCATAGGTAAGTTCATTTCTGTCATACTTTAGATTCCACATATAAGTGATATCATATGGTATTCGTCTTTCTCTTTCTGACTTACTTCACTTAATATGATAATCTCTAGGTCCATCCATGTAGCTGCAAAAGGATTATTTCACCCTTTTTTAAGGTTGAATAACATTCCATTGTATGTATACATACCCACCTTCTTTATTCATTCATCTGTCAACGAACATTTAGGTTGTCCATGTCTTGGCTATTATAAATAGTACTGCTATGGACACAGGGTTACATACATCTTTTTGGATTATAGTTTTGTGCAGATATATGCACCCAGGAGTGGAACTGCTACACCATATGGCAAATCTATTTTTAGTTTTTTGAGGAACCTGCATACTGTTCTCCGAAGAAACTGGCTGCACCAATTTACATTCCCACCAGCAGAGTAGAAGGGTTCCCTTTATTCCCACAGCCTCAGGAAAATTCCCTAAATTTGCCATGCTAAGTCAGTGTGAAATTACAGGATAATAACATGAAATATCACATTATGAAAATTATATATGAAAAAGTCAGAAACATAGAAATTGTTTCAATAGGAAAATTATAAATTTTATGCTTACATTTCATGGAAAACTGTATTTTCAAAGAGAAACCACAAGAAAATTTAAAAAAAAAAAATAGTTTTGGTTACATTTTCAATATTTAAGAAGAAAAAAAATCAACCATTCTTTTAAAAGGCCAGAATATGTCACAGATAGAATCTGGTCCACTTAACTGTAAAGTAGTGCTTTGATGCATATCACATTTGCAAAACAGTCGGAATGGGGAGAGTGCTGTTTTGGAAAAGGTATACAGAAAATATCCTATTACAGGTTTCTGAGGACAGGACAACAAGTTCTGGGTCACTAGGAACAAGAAATAATTCATGAGAAAAAACTCTTGGGTCTTATTTTTTCTTTTAATTTAACAGTATCTGAGAACCTATGAAAACAGAAAAAAAAACTTTTTCAATGAAATAATCTGGTTGGGGTCTTACAATCATGAGTTTATCTTTTTCTTTCCTTATCTCAACTGAAGGAGGAAAATCTGTTTGAACAGATATCCAGAAAAAAGACATTTCACAGACAGGATACTGTCCACTAGACTGTAAGGCAATGTGCTATCTTCTTTCCCATTTGCAAAACAATAGTGGTAGGGAGAGTAATGTTTTGGGAGCAAGCCACAAAGGATACTTTGTCACAGGCTCCTGAGGATGGTGACAGAATTTCTGGGTCACTGAAAAGTAGGAATAACTTTACAAAGGAAGCACACCTGTGCTCTGTCTGCTCACCTCTTACCATTCGTCTGCAACTGAGAGCCCAAACCTGAAGGCATTTTGTGTCCACATAAATAACTCTTAATATCCCTGCCAGGCTAGTATTCTCACTCTTGTTTTACCACCATCCAATTTCTACATCTTGAACTTTAGGCTGAGGTCCTGACATGTTAGATCTGAAAGCATTCAGTAGTGCTAAACAAAAATAAAAGTTCTCACTATTATTTGGTTATATGAATTCTTAAATGCATTTTATGAAACACTGGCTTTTGGTGGGGAGAGCAAAATGAACAAATCTTTGTAATAATGGTCCATCATTAATGCAGACACAGAAATCACTTCAATAAAGGAGAAACCTCAACTTGAACAGCTAATAAATTTTCTTATTCACCTGTCTTCTATACTGGATTGTTCAAACTCCATGTTGATAACACCTCTAAGACATAGACCAGGGACTCATCCTTGGCATGACTGACACCGGTTGAGTTATTAAAAATGCAGACTGTTGGACCTCATCCTTAGACACTCTCCAATGTCAAAACTGAGTCCTGGGAAACTACATATTAAATAAATTCCCCGGGCCATCATGATCTCTTCCTCACCACTCTCTTTCCTATCTCTGATAAAATACTACCTACATCACTGATTACAAACATACTACCTACATTACTGATTTCATCACTAATGCTGCTGATTTTACTTTTTAATTTGATGAAGATATAGAAACAGATGTCTAGGGGCCAATTAATCAACCAAGGCAGGGGACCCAGACATCTGTCATTTAAATCACATCCTATTTCTGCCCTAATTTTTAAGATTTCTTTCCTTCTACTAACCCTGGGGTTCTTCATTTCCTCCTTTTCTAGTTGCTTTAGGTGTAGAGTTAGTTTATTTATTTGACTTTTTTATTGTTTCCTGAGGTATGCTTGTATTGCTATGAACCTTCCCCTTAGCACTGCTTTTACAGTGTCACACAGGTTTTGGGTTGTTGTGTTTTCGTTTTCATTCGTTTCTATGCATAATTTGATTTCTTTTGTAATTTGTTGGTAACAAAAGAGACCATAGCAAAAATTAACAAAGCCAAAACCTGGTTCTTTGAGAAGATAAATAAAATTGACAAATCATTAACCAGACTCATCAAGAAACAAAGGGAGAAAAATCAAATCAATAAAATTAGAAATGAAAATGGAGAGATCACAAGAGACAACACAGACATACAAAGGATCATAAGAGACTACTATCAGTAACTATATGCCAATAAAGTGGACAACTTGGAAGAAATGGACAAATTCTTAGAAAAGTACAACTTTCCAAAACTGAACCAGGAAGAAATAGAAAATCTTAAAAGAACCATCACAAGCACGGAAATTGAAACTGTAATCAGAAATCTTCCAGCAAACAAAAGTCCAGGACCAGACAGCTTCACAGCTGAATTCTACCAAAAATTTAGAAAAGAGCTAACACCTATCCTACTCAAACTCTTCCAGAAATTGCAGAGGAAGGTAAACTTCCAAACTCATTCTATGAGGCCATCATCACCCTAATACCAAAACCTGACAAAGATGCCACAAAACAAGAAAACTATAGGCCAATATCACTGATGAACATAGATGCAAAAATCCTTAACAAATTCTAGCAATCAGAATCCAACAACACATTAAAAAGATCATACATCATGACCAAGTGGGCTTTATCCCAAGGATTTTTCAATATCCACAAAGCAATCAATGTAATACACCACATTAACAAATTGAAAAATAAATGCCATATGATTATCTCAATAGATGCAGAGAAAGCCTTTAACAAAATTCAACATCCATTTATGATGAAAACCCTCCAGAAAGCAGGAATAGAAGGAACATACCCTCAACATAATAAAAGCTATCTATGACAAACCCACAGCAAACATTATCCTCAATGGTGAAAAACTGAAAGCATTTCCCCTAAAGTCAGGAACAAGACAAGGGTGCCCACTCTCACCACTACTATTCAACATAGTTTTGGAAGTTTGGCCACAGCAATCAGAGCAGAAAAAGAAATAAAAGGAATCCAAATGGGAAAAGAAGTAAAACTCTCACTGTTTGCAGATGACATGATCCTCTACATGGAAAACCCTAAAGACTCCACCAGAAAATTACTAGAGCTAATCAATGAATATAGTAAAGTTACAGGATATAAAATCAACACACAGAAATCCCTTGCATTCCTATACACTAACAATGAGAAAACAGAAAGAGAAATTAAGGAAACAATTCCATTCACCATTGCAAAGAAAAGAATAAAATACTTAGGAATATATCCACCTAAAGAAACTAAAGACCTATATATAGAAAACTATAAAACACTGGTGAAAGAAATCAAAGAGGACACTAATAGATGGAGAAATATACCATGTTCATGAATCAGAAGAATCAACACAGTGAAAGTAAGTATACTACCCAAAGCAATCTATAGATTCAATGCAACCCCTATCAAGCTACCAACAATATATTTCACAGAACTAGAACAAATAAATTCACAATTTGTATGGAAATACAAAAAACCTCGAATAGCCAAAGCAATCTTGAGAAAGAAGAATGGAACTGGAGGAATCAACCTGCCTGACTTCAGGCTATACTACAAAGCCACAGTCATCAAGACAGTATGATACTGCCACAAAGACAGAAATATAGATCAATGGAACAAAACAGAAAGCCCAGAGATTCCATGCACCTATGGACACCTTATCTTTGACAAAGGAGGCAAGAATATACAATGGAGAAAAGACACTCTCTTTAACAAGTGGTGCTGGGAAAACTGGTCAACCACTTGTAAAAGAATGAAACTAGAACACTTTCTAACAGCATACACAAAAATAAACTCAAAATGGATTAAAGATCTAAACGTAAGACCAGAAACTATAAAACTCCTAGAGGAAAACATAGGCAAAACACTCTCTGACATAAATCACAGCAGGATCCTCTATGACCCACCACCAAGAATACTGGAAATAAAAGCAAAAATAAACAAATGGGACCTAATTAAAATTAAAAGCTTCTGCACAACAAAGGAAACTATAAGCAACATGAAAAGATAGCCTTCAAAATGGGAGAAAATAATAGCAAATGAAGCAACTGATAAAGAATTAATCTCAAAAATATACAAGCAACTCCTGCAGCTCAATTCCAGAAAAATAAACGACCCAATCAAAAAATGGGCCAAAGAACTAAACAGACATTTCTCCAAAGAAGATACACAGATGGCTAAAAAACACATGAAAAGATGCTCAACATCACTCATTATCAGAGAAATGCAAATCAAAACCATAATGAAGTGCCATTTCATGCCAGTCAGAATGGCTGTTATCCAAAAGTCTACAAGCAATAAATGCTAGAGAGGGTGTGGAGAAAAGGGAACCCTCTAACACTGTTGGTGGGAATGCAAACCAGTACAGCCACTATGCAGAACAGTGTGGAGATTCCTTAAGAAACTGGAAACAGAACTGCCATACAACCCAGCAGTCCCATTGCTGGGCATACACACCGAGGAAACCAAAATTGAAAGAGACACATGTACCCCAATGTTCATCACAGCACTGTTTATAACAGCCAGGACATGGAAGCAACCTAGATGTCCATCAGCAGATGAATGGATAAGAAAGCTGTGGTACATATACACAATGGAGTATTACTCAGCCATTAAAAAGAATACATTTGAATCAGTTCTAATGAGATGGATGGAACTGGAGCCTATTATACAGAGTGTAGTAAGCCAGAAAGAAAAACACCAATACAGTATACTAACGCATATATATGGAATCTAGAAAGATGGTAACGATAACCCTGTATGCGAGACAGCAAAAGAGACACAGATGTATAGAACAGTCTTTCGGATTCTGTGGGAGAGGGCGAGGGTGGGATGATTTGGGAGAATGGCATTGAAACATAATATTATCATATGTGAAACACCAGTCCAGGTTCGATACATGAGACAGGGTGCTCGGGGCTAGTGCACTGGGATGAATGACCCAGAGGGATGGGATGGGGAGGGAGGTGGGAGGGAGGTTCAGGATGGGGAACACATGTACACCTGGGGCAGATTCAAGTCAATGTATGGCAAAACCAATACAATACTATAATTAGTCTCCAATTAAAGTAAATAAATTTATATTAAAAAAATAAAATAAGTCACATCCTAGGTTCTTCCTAAAAATGAGGATTCCCGCTTATTATCTCAAAACTACAGGATTTGAATTTGGCAAACACAGTCCAAGATTCTGCATTTTAAACACATTCTCCAGTAATTCTTAAGCTTCATAACACACTCTAAAGTTTGAGAATCAGTGGCCTTAAACTGAACAGTTTCTTAATCTTTTCTAATTATGGATCTTTACTTTTACTCCTTTCGGAACACCTACTCTCATATTCCTACCCTGGGCTTTCTCACCCCAAACTGTTCCATCTCTAAAACCTCATACTGTGAATTTTCCCCACACCACATTATCTGTCCTTCCATTTCTGCACTTAAGCCTGTTTTACATCCTCATCATGGTCTCTAGTCTCTTGATACTTCTTTACTCTCAACTCCATTGGCCCTGCCTACCCTCACTTTCCTTAATACTTAAGGGATACCAGATTATGATGTAACTCCCTTTTTTATCCTCAATATCACTCTCTCCTTTTGTCAGTATTTCTTTATAATTTTTAATCTTGATATCCATTTCTCCCCACTTCAAGATTTATAGACCACCATATGTGAAAAATAAATGAGCTCTGCTACCTCTCAACTCGCATAGCACTTTAACATATGCTCTTCAGTAACTCCACATTTTCTATTTTATGGTTATTTAAGCATATTCTATTAGACTATATGGACTTTGCAAATTGTGTGCAGTTTATTCTGATTTATCCAAAAATATAGTTTGGGGAGTGAAACCTAGATTTTTTTGCCCTGGAAGTAAAGGCTTTGAACCATTTTTTATTTGTGGGCTAAAATAAAAGGTAGCTATAAAGAATAATTGCTCTGAAGCAACAAAGGTTTACCGTATAGCACAGGGAACCACATACAGTCATATCTTATAACAACCTATAATGGAAAATAATCTTAAAAATAATATATGTGTATATGAATTCACCTTGCTGTGCACTTGAAACATTGTAAGGCAACTAGATTTCAATAAAATATATATTAAGAAAAAAAGACATAAAAATGCTAACCATTAAAAAAAAGAATAACTGCTCTGTAAAAAGTAGTTATGTCAACCTACAGTATTTTAGAATGTTATAATATCACCACTTAGACATCAATATCCATTAAAATTGCTTCATAGAAAACAGTAATTTCAATGTAACAACTGGGATTAGGTGAATAAACATACATGCCTTGGCAAGGAAGAGAAGAACAATAAATGTTCATCAATCTCTAGTGAAAGAACAAATAACAATAATAATAATAATAATAAATTTTCCCTTTTGTTAATGGTAATGTTGCTTACCCTAAGGGAAAGACAAAGAGGAAAGAAAATGTTTGCCCCAAAAGTATTACACTTGGGTCCTTTTCATAAGGCTATTTAGATGAGTTTCACCTGAATGAATGTTGCCTGTTTGCAAAACAATCTCCCTTCTGCAAGAATCTAATTTTCCCTTTGAGGATTATACCACAATTATCAAGTATGAATATACCTTTTCCTCAAAACACTTTCATAAGGTTATGTGAACTCTTTTTTGGTTATGAAAGCTAGAATAAGAAAAAATAGATTGACTACTTCATAATAAAAACCCACCTATAATCACACTATCCAAATATAATAACCAGCCAATATTAAAAGATATTTGTATAAAACACATATGTGTACACACATATTTTATGAAAATGAGATTATACCAAGTTCTAATAAGATTCTTTTGTCACTTATGAATCTTGAACACATAATTGCTGCATAAAAAGAACTAAAAAGTAAATAAATAATTATCACCAGATCATAAAGGATAAAGCCAAGATTAGAACCAAGGTATGTAATTCCAAAGCTCATGTCTTTTCCACTACATAGTGCTATCTCAGCTTCCTCAAATATAAAATGGATTTGCCCATTATATAAAGGCCGGTAATATAAGCACAGAATGAAATAATGAGTGAGAAAACACCTTGAAACTATAAAACATTGTTAAAGAAACATATGTTAAAGAAACATATTAATCTATTAATCATTTCGCTCACCTGAACTATAAGCAGAACTCACTGTAATGTTTTGGTGCTGAACTGTCATGTCACACAGTGTCAATTAAGGTTTGCACTTCTACAGACAATATGGGGGATAATCTCAAAGTCCTTTATAATCAGAAATGAACTTAAAAACATTTTAAGAAGCCCTTCAAGCAATCATGAAACCTAAAAAATATACACCATTCTAACCTAAGACCATATAATTAGATTTAATTATAAAACTGTATGTAACATCAAAAGTGTTCTGAATTAAGCATCATTATTTGAATTGCATATACGTGAGACTTCTTAAAACATAGTGACCATTTGGAAAGCTATGTTTTTTCTTGAAATAGGTATCTTGAAGGAAGTCCAAACTGTTTTTAAAGTAAACCTATATCCAATGTACCCTATTAACAGTGATACCAAAATTTTAAAACAAAAACAAGGTATGACTTCAATGTATAAGCCATTTTTTCTTTCTCTGCAAAACCTGAGCCTAACTATTTAATATTTAATATCAGATCAATATGCGTGAAGTAGAAAAATAATGCTGCTGGAGTATACACTTCTGAAAGAATGGAGGGAAAAGGAAATAAACGCTATTAGTTGTTAAGACTAATACTCCTACCCAAAGTAAAGTTCTTTCTTCTAATCCACACTTTCCATTTGCTTTCTCCCTGCCCCATATTTAAATTCACAGCAACTACTTCTAAGAAACATACATTAGCAATCCCATGTTTTTAACTGTTAAGAGAAGGAAAATTCTTTTAACACGCTGTAGGATACTGAAAGCTACAACAGAGAGCAAACATTTTCAAAATGACTTGACTAACAAGTAGAATTCAAATTAGATCTTTTAACTATATTGCAGTTCAAATATCACATAAATACCTTTACTTACCTCAAATTTTCATTAAATCTTACTGTAGCTGCACAGTGGAATATAATATTAGTAGAATCTATGATGATCTCTTTATCTTCTTCACTAAGAGCCAGTTTAGGTCGGGTGAGTTCACTGTTGATTGCTATAATTTTCTCCCTAAAATCTGGATTTTCATCTCTCAATCTGTCAAAAAGCTATCAAAAGAGAAAAACATTTTAGGGCAGTATTTTTCAACTTTCTAAAATCCATCATCACCATCTTCTCCCCCAAGGATCAGTATTTTTTAGATTTCAACTAAGCAAATCCTAAGGTTGCTTAAATTGCTATCATTCTGTATGGAAAATACTATCCCCATTTTACAGATGAGGAATCTGAGAAACAGAGAGGTTAAGTAACTCACCAAGGACACAGAGGTAGCAGTTTGCAAAGTTAAATTTTAACTGTTTATGCCTTTGTTCATTAGACTGTATGATCCCTCAGCACAGACATAAGCAGTATATATATCAGATCAATGTTCACAATGATCAGATTTCTAAAATCCAAACCTTATCACTTTTTTTTTTTTGGCTGCAGTCCTCTTTAGCAGATTAGAATAAAATGCCATTAACTACACTCTAAATCCTAGAAAAATTTTAAAGAGGAAAAAAATGTAAGTATATTAAAGGAAAAAAAAAGTTTTTAAGGAAATATTAAGATCAGAAGCTGGAAAAACCTGTAAAGTATCATATATATAGGATTCTAATTTGAAAATAGAAAATTCAATATTCCTTAAGTATATTCAAAGGAATAAATTTAACTAGAGAATCAGTCAGATCCCAAGATGGTTACAGTACGAACATACATTTAACTGTGAGTCAAATTTAATTTTTTACCCCAGATTTTATAGATGGGACCTCCAAATCACTGTTCTATTACACCCTGACTCTCCAATCCATTTAAAATCCATGCTTGTAGTTTAAGCAGAGTCTTAAATCTGGGGCAAAAAAAAAAAAGTCTAGAAAACACACATGGCACTCACTTTCACCTTCCTATATGACTTTTAGTAAGTAATAGTCTTCTCCACCTTTAGGTAATGACTTCAATATTACTGTTTTTATAGTAATTAATAAAATACTTACTAAGCATTTCAAATAAAATAAGTACTGTCCATACACTGAGAAAACAAGAAAATGACCTTTGCCTCAAGTTATTTAAAATATTATAGGAAAAATTAAACAAGGAAACAGTTAAAATATAGTGTTATAAGTAAGAAAACAGGGCTAACACAACAGTGTTATGAGACTGTACAGGAGCAACAACTTGCCCTGCTGGGGAAGGACTTGAGATTATAAAGTAGAAGAACAGTGTTTCAGACAAAGAAAGTGTCACATATAACCACCTAAGAGTAATAGAGCATTTATGTTTGGGAAATTAAAAATAACTCTAAGACTTGGCCAATGACAGGAGAAGGAATAAAGAATACAAACTCCATGTGGACAGGGACCACATCTATTGTGCTCAGCACACAGGCCCCAGATAACAGAGTGCTGACAAACACTTGTATGTGAATAAACGCATTCGGTGGAAACCACTGGAAGAATACCTATGGAGAAGAGTTCAGTTTTGTTCATATTGACTGTAAAGTGTCAATGAGACTCCACAGAAGATCAGTGCCACAGAGGTAACTGGCTCTGTGGGTCCTGAGTTCAGGGAAGAGAGAATCAGATTATCGATTCTATAAACCACACATGTAGCCCTGGGAGAGTATCACTCAGTAGCAACAGTAATGAGCACCCAAGGTCCAGATTACATGAAGGTTTTTCCAAATCTATTTTAAAATACAACCGTTCATCTCACATACAAGAGAAGGTGCTGAGTAATCTCCTAACTGGACCTAGTAAGAAGAGATCTAGGCCTAGGACAAATTCTGAAGAATATTTAAGGGGATAGCAGAGAAAAAGGAGCCCGAGATATAACCAGAAAAGTACTTTTAACACACTGAATTCACTTTTTCATTTTCCCAGACTGCCAATGACCTTTAATTCCTCTTCATATTAGATTACCTCCACCACTACCACCAGAATTGGTCATGCTGCTTCACAAGTTACATCTCAAGCTTGATGCTCCTCCCTTCTCTAGCCACCATGTTATTATTTAAAGCCATCTTTTCCAATGCTTCTAACCCACTGGTACCCCAATTAGTTCCTACTGTACTAAGTCTACTAATGCCCTCTTTAATGTACTTTCTTCTCTTTCCAGAATTTATTTCATAGTCAGCTATTTTAATTCAATCCTTGCCAGCAATGAGGTTTATTTTCCCCGGGATATTGCTGCATATCACTTCTCAAGTTGGGGCAACTTTAGGCCCCAGGGAAGATTTGGTGATGTCTAAAAGGTCAGTTTTCATTCCAATCCCAAAGAAAGGCAATGCCAAAGAATGCTCAAACTGCTGCACAATTGCACTCATCTCACATGCTAGTAAAGCAATGCTCAAAATTCTACAAGCCAGCCTTCAGCAGTACACGAACCATGAACTTCCAGATGTTTAACCTGGTTTTAGAAAAGGCAGAGGAACCAGAGATCAAATTGCCAACATCTGCTGGATCATCGAAAAAGCAAGAGAGTTCCAGAAAAATATCTATTTCTGCTGTACTGACTATGCCAAAGCCTTTGACTGTGCGGATCACAATAAACAGTGGAAAATTCTGAAAGAGATGGGAATACCAGACCGCCTGACCTGCCTCTTGAGAAACCTATATGCAGGTCAGGAAGCAACATTAGAACTGGACATGGAACAACAGACTGGTTCCAAATAGGAAAAGGAATACATCAAGGCTGTGCATTGTCACCCTGCTTAAACTCATATACAGAGTACATAATGAGAAACACTGGGCTGGAAGAAGCACAAGCTGGAATCAAGATTGCTGGGAGAAATATCAATAATCTCAGATATGCAGATGACACCACCCTTATGGCAAAAGTGAAGAAGCACTAAAAAGCCTCTTGATGAAAGTGAAAGAGGAGAGTGAAAAGTTGGCTTAAAACTCAACATTCGGAAAACGAAGATCATGGCATCTGGTCCCATCACTTCATGGGAAATAGATGGGAAAACAGTGGAAACAGTGGCAGAATTTATTTTCTTGGGCTCCAAAATCACTGCAGATGGTGACTGCAGCCATGAAATTAAAAGACACTTACTCCTTGGAAGAAAAGTTATGACCAACCTAGATAGCATATTGAAAAGCAGAGATATTACTTTGCCAACAAAGGTCCATCTAGTCAAGGCTATGGTTTTTCCAGTGGTCATGTATGGATGTGAGAGTTGGACTGTGAAGAAAGCTAAGCACCAAAGAATTGATGCTTTTGAACTGTGGTGTTGGAGAAGACTCTTGAGAGTCCCTTGGACTGCAAGGAGATCCAACTAGTCCATTCTAAAGGAGATCAGCCCTGGGATTTCTTCAGAAGGAATGATGTTAAAGCTGAAAATCCAGTACTTTGGCCACCTCATGTGAAGGGTTGACTCATTGGAAAAGACTCTGATGCTAGGAGGGATTGGGGGCAGGAGGAGAAGGGGACGACAGAGGATGAGATGGCTGGATGGCATCATCAACTTGATGGACGTGAGTCTGAGTGAACTCCGGGAGATGGTGATGGACAGGGAGGCCTGGTGTGCTGCAATTCATGGCGTTGCAGAGTTGGACACGACTGAGCGACTCAACTGAACTGAACTGAAAGACAATTCTGCTTTGTCACAACTGGGATGTTGAGGAAAGGGAGCTGCTGGCATTTAGTGGGCACAGACCAAGAATGCTGACCACCCTACAATGCATAGGACAGCTCCTCACAATAAAGAATTAACTCTCCTAAAATGTGAAGAGTGCTGAAGTTGAGAAATTCTGCTAGAAGACAATATCACACTACAGTATATGCCCTATGCTTATGCTCTTTTATTCCTGTTTCAAAATCATAGTAGACTCTATTTAAATGTTTAACAACTTTAAGTGTACATATTAATTGCTGCTTGATATAAAAAGAACTCATTTTATTGATTTAGCAGCTACGCTATATATATGTGAGAGTGAATGACCCTAGGAATAATCAGTAGGATGTGCTGGGGGGAATTAAAAAACATGATATAATATTTTAAGGCATAAAATAAAATGACATAATTTTATAGAGTATTGTAGTCAGATATTTAGACAAATACTTGGGGACTGTACGATCCTTCAGCACAGACATAAGCAGTATATATATATCAGATCAATGTTTAAAATGATCAGATTTCTAAAATCCAAACCTTATCACTTTTTTTTTTTTGGTTGTAGTCCTCTTTAGCAGATTAGAGTAAAATAATGGCCATATGTTTAAACTACAAAATTTAAATAAAATTTCAGGCTTTATGTAGAAGATAATCATTTCCTTTACAAATAAGGCTTACTGGTGAGGAAAAATTCTAGAAGCATTACCCTGGAGACTCCAGAGAAGATGCCGAACTCTTTCACATTTTACTTAGGCCCTCAATTCCAACTAAGACAGCAGCTTCAACAATTGCTCCTATCCAATCTCTCCTAACACCTCTATACTTTCTCTTCCTCAACCCCCTTCTTAAAAACTCTGTAGACTGTAGGTTCCATTAAAGCAACAACTCTTACTTAATCCTGAATTCAACCCTTTATAGCAAGTCAAATGCCCAGCACTGAGCAGGCACAAAATATGTTTTCTGAAAAATAAAAAATGAGTAAGAATAAATAACCTCTCAATAGAGGAAAAAAGTGTGTTGGGAAACGATCATTAGTGGTTATACCAATTATAGGGGTTCCCTGGTGGCTCAATCAGTAAAATGTCTACCTGCAGCGCAGGAGACCTAGGTTCAATCCCCGGGTTGGGAGAATCCCCTGGAGACGGAAACAGCAACCCACTCCAGTATTCTTGCCTGGAGAATCCCATGGACAGAGGAGCCTGGCAGGCTACAGTCCATGGGGTTGCAAGAGTCAGATATGACTTGGTGACTAAACCATCATACCAATTATAATTACACCAATTATAAGTGGTTCATAATAAAACATGAGTAAACAAATGGCAGAGATGGCAACAAAACACACAAGCAGGCATTATTACATAAAATAGGCCTTGTGGTCTTAAAGCCCCCTTGATGCCTCCTCCCTTTACGAAAGTTTTAAGGGAATTTTTACTGCCAAGCTTGGGTTCAAATTAATTTTGGATATCTGGAAAAGTCAGCTTCCTCCTTAAAGCATAAAGATTTTTGCCCCTATTGGTATATCCCTAAGAATGTGCCAGAAGGATGTCCCTAAATGGTCTAAGCAACACTGAACCCTCTTAATCCGCAGCAGTTCTCAAAGTGTGGTAAGTTCCTAGGAGTCTTTCAGACTATTTTAGGTACCTCACAAAGTCAAAACTTTTTATTTTCATGATAAAACTAAAACATTAGTTATTTTTCACTTTCATTCTTTCACAAGTATAGAGAGGAATTTTCCAAAGCTACATTTGTGATGATATCATCACTCTTGATGACTAATGGAATGTGTGCTTGTACATATATTCTCTTCCTTTAAAAATGTCTCTGGTTTAGAATCTACTATGATAAATGTCAATAAGATATTTGAAACAAAACCTCACAAGAACAAAACCTTTTTGAAGTTCTCAATAATTTTTAAAAGTGTAAAGGGGTCTAGAGACCAAAAGTTTGAGAATCATTGCTTTAAATGGCTGAAGAATCTTTCAACCTATTTGGAGGATATGAAAAAATACAGTGATAAGGTAATAATACTATCTGCTACACACTGCAGTCAATATACATTATCAAATAATTTGCTCAAGAGTTACAATTAAAAGTCACTTGAAAAAAAAGCTATAAATTATATCATGTTTTTTAAAAACATCCTTATACTAGGCTACCAAACAGTTTTAATTTTAAAATGACACTGAATACGGCTGAGTCAATCTCAGCTCTCACAAAAAAACTGAAAATGAACTTTGTACCTACCACACTTTAAGAGGCAGATTCTTCAATCATAGTTATTATATAGCTAGGTTTTATGGTGGTAAATACTGAAGTATTAACTTACATCTTTTTTTATTATCTATACAGAATCTAGCCATGAAATTAAGAGCCTTGCTCCCTGGAAGAAAAGCTATGACAAACCTAGACAGTGTATTAAAAAAGAGAGACATTACTTCGCCCCAAAAAGGTCCATATAGTTAAAGCTATGGCTTTTTCAGTAGTCATGTATGGATGTGAGAGTTGGACCATAAAGAAGGCCGAGTGCCAAAGAACCGATGCTTTCAAATTGTGGTAATGGAGAAGACTCCTGAGAGTCCCTTGGACTGTAAGGAGATCAAACCAGTCAATACTAAAGGAAATCTATCCTGAATATTCATTGGAAGGACTGATGCTGAAGCCTGAAGCTGAAGCTCCAATATCTGTCCACTTGATGTGAAAAGCCGACCTCTGGAAAACACTATGCTGAGAAAGACTAAAGGCAAAAGGAAAAGGGGGCAGCAAAGGATGAGATGGTTAGATATCATCACCAACTCTACGGACATGGATTTGAGCAAACTCCAAGAGATAATGGAGAACAGAGCAGCCTGGTGTGCTACAGTCCATGGGGTCACAAAGAATTGGACACAACTGAGAGACTGAACACCTCTAATGCAGAGTAAGACTCATATATCTTAATGGAAGGAAGGACAAAGGGGAAGAACACAAGTGCATGGGAGTCTGTGGCAACGGGGAGAATATTGGTAGAGTATAACTACCCTTGTGAGCTATATAGTCAACTGAGTAGCCCTCAAAGAGCTAGATTTGTTTTTTAAAACTAATTCAGGGAAAAGAAGTTTTTCTAGCTGAAGTAAGGACTATTTACAGTTTTCATGTGGAGACAAATGGGATAAAAGTAAGTATTATTTTTATTCTTTAATGTCTTACTAATAGTTTCAAATAATTTATTTTTAAAAGGAAAAACTAGTATTAATTTACACCTCACTATTAAAACCCTATGGGTCTAGAATTACCCCTTAATGAATAAGAGGAAAATACAAACAAGAAAAACATGAATGCTTCACAAAAGAAAGAAGTTTATCCTTCTGAATCAAAATTATATTTGAATGGAAATCATTTCCAAACAATATAACACCTTGGTAAAGAAAACAGTCTAAATATATCAATAATTTAACCTTTTAATTTATCCTAAGTCATTGTAGTGAATATTGGTGACTGTATTTTATTATAATGCTGTAATTTTAAGAAAATTAAAAGTTGTATTTAAACACTCCCACACCTCTGTACAGGTCTTACCCTGTATGGTGTTATCTTTTCTTTCAATTGATCTTCTGTTATCATACTTTGGGCTTCCCTGATAGCTCAATTGGTAAAGAATCCGCCTGCAATGCAAGGACCCCGCTTCAATTCCTGGATCAGGAAGATCCCCTGGAGAAGGGCTAGGCTACCCACTCTAGTATTCTTGGACTTCCTTGTGGCTCAGATGGTAAAGAATCCGCCTGCAATGCGGGAAACCTGGGTTTGATCCCTGGGTTGGGAAGATCCCCTGAAGAAGGAAAAGACCACCCACTCCAGTATTCTGGCCTGGAGAATTCCACAGACTATATAGTTCATGGGATTGCCAAGAGTCAGACATGACTGAGCCACTTTCACTTTATCATACTTTATCTCTCCTAGGAGATAAGCTTCCTATTACTGCCCTAATCCATAAACTGACTCATTCCTGCTGTTGTTAACTCTGTTTTTCTCTGATCTTCACCGACTTCTTTCTTGCTTTTGCCATCTTCTAATTTTTGTGAAAAAGGTACCAAGCTTTTAGCCATTGCCTTTGGGAAATTAAGCTATTTTCACTCAGCATGTACCAGCTACAACATTTACCAGTAAAGTATCCAACTCTCAAGATTACTTTTCCCACTGAATCACAAAGCCTTCCATCATCTTTGCCTTACTTTCTTATCTACTGAGGAAATAATGCTATAAAGTAGAAAGGAATTTGTTATCAAGTCATCTATGTTATATCCAGCATCTATTAGCTACACAACTTCAGATAAAATGACAACTTCTGAGACTCACTGTCCATATTTGCAAAATGGATGTATCAACATTTGTGCCTACCAGAGCATGAGCTCTAAGGTCCAATCATTAAGAGTTCATAAACACTGGCTCTAACACTAAGTATATGATCTGGTAGAATGGGAGTAACACCAACACTTACCTTCAAGAGTTGCTGTAATAATTAAATACATACACAAAGTGTTTTGCACATAGTGCCTGGCACAAGGTAAGCACTCAATAAAGGTCAGCCACTATTAACTACGGATTTCTACTGAAAGATCAAACCAGAATGGAATATAAATTATTTCTAATAAATTATTTATTTATTAATTCTAAGAGAGCTGTTAATCTAGAATTAATCATATCTTTTGATACTTCTTAGCAATTCTTTGACTGCTCAGAGTAACTCAAGATGTTTCTGGTTTTGGTCTCTTTTTTTTTTTAATATAAGTCACAGCTGCCCTAGAAGGTTAAAAGGTATCAAATACCTATCTAGTAACTAAAAAATTACATAGCTACTATACCAAAGTTATTAACAACAAATGTCAGATAAATCCATTCATTTTGAGAAAATTCAAAAGCTTATGACCATGAAATAATTTTACTCCAGCTCATCTCCATTTTTCCCTCAGCAATGTTTTTCTAAAGGTTTAAATGTATGATATACTCTGTATTCTATATGACCCTTCTGTCATGTTATTAGTCAAACAGGAGTATGTGATTTTGCCACTTCCTAATATTTTCATGGGGAGCAATTAGTGATTACAAAATTTTAACTGTTGTCAAAGTATTGTATATCATAGCACAGTTTATTAGAAAGTAACTTTCAATTATTATTATTCTGAAAACTATTTAAAGCGTCTAGTAATTACAGATAACTTGCCTCATATATTCTAAAAACACATTAAACATATAACATAAAGGTACTTTAGAACTTGTTATACAACTTTATCATGGAGGATTTTATCTCCTACTGATCAGGACTCATATTCAGTTTACTGCCATTCTTATAGGACTTTCTACTAATTTTTTTCCAGGATACTAGGCTGTTGATGATTATAATAATATACACACAAACACACTCTTCTCTCTCTTCTTAATGATTACTTCCCATACTTACCTTGCAACTAATGACTTCTTCTACTCGCTCCTGGGGTGTCTGTCCAGCTTTCTGCCTCACCAAAACATACACTGAATTGACCTTAGGACAAGACCTCAGCAACTTTTCCAGAAGTACCTTCCCTAGGAAACCAGTAGCTCCAGTGAGGAGGACATTCTTGCCTTCATAGTATTCTGGGATGGAAACCATTCTGATCCTAAAGAAAACATGACAAATAAGTATCAGTTCCAAGATTTATGCTAATTCTTATCTACTAAAAATCTCTTGGTATTCAAGTATTTTAAAGGACAGGCAAAAATCCAAGATGAACGTTAACAAAACAGAACATTATTAAATTTTGGTTCTTTGGAGTAAGGTAGAAAGTACAACGAACTGCTAGCTTCTAAACCCTGTGTTTTTTTTTTCCCTGGATCACCTCAATCAAGTCACTCACCTTCTCTGGCCCTGGGTTTCTTTAACACAGCTTGTACCAAGTGACCTCTAAAAATTCCTTCAGCAATAGGAACAGAAATCTTCACTTAAACCTCAGTTAAACTCCAAACACAAACGAATGGTATTTCTCTGTCTCCAAAAGTATTTATAACACCAAATAGAGGTCAGCAGCAAGACTCAATTGCTTAGCTTGTATAACATGGTGAGGTGTCATATTTACCTATCATCACCAGTTGAAACAAGAGGTAACACCAAGTCCTTTCTTTTATATGTCTGTAGTGATAACATATCCAAAAGGTACTTAAGTCTCCCTTTTAAAAAAAGTCCTAGTAAGAAATATATAGGCTGAGTGATCTTCCTTACCCAAATTCCACTGAAACAGGAGAAAACAGAGTGAGTATGCTAAGAGAAAACAAATAAAAGAACTAGGGTTAAGCGGAAAAACCAAGATGCAGAAAGATTCATGCAGTATGTCACTATTTAAGGTTCAAACATATTCAAAAGAATGCCATTTATTGTTTAGAAATGCACACACATGATAATTTTTATGGGTGCATTAGAGAGAGTGTAACACAGAGAAGAGAATGAGGAGCTTCAACTGTATTTGTGTTTTATTTAAGCTAAGGAATAGATACATGTATTCTACCCCTAAAATTTTCACAATTATAAAAAATTCATTACATTCTGAAAACCGATTAACAAGCAGTAAGAAAAGGAAGATGGGAAAAAATAAATAAATGAGGCTAAAATGATAGAGAAGTCACAGCAGAAGAAATAAAACCTAAGCAAAACAAACATAGGAAAGGACCAAAATGAGGTAAGAGCTATCTCAATCGTCTAAAGAGAAAACCCAAATTCAGGATCAAGAGCTAAATTAAAGCATAGAGTAATCCAGGTAACTAAAGGTTGCTCAGAGAAAAGCAGAGCCACTCCCGACAGTCTTACTTCCTCTATAAATTTTGGCTCCCTGGCTTAGTATCCAGAACTGCTGAGAACACCCAGCAGGGGCACCAGGGATGAAAGAGAAAAAGAGAAGGAGGGCTGAGCTTGAAGCTGCTCTAAACATCCACAAATGCAGGTAGGGAAGACGGGGCATTGAGAGAAACAAAAACAACCAAAACAAAAGAAGTCTTCAGAGCACTCGATCCCCAGAAATGAATTTTAGGTCCCCAGGCTATCTGAATGCTGCTGGCCCTTAAAACAAATTCATACAGAGCTCTCAGTAATTCCACTTGGAGAGAAAGCTCTCTTGGAAAAACAGACTTCAGAAAACTGAAAGGAAGCCAGTATCAGCTACCAAAATCAACCATTCTAGTCCTTCATAAATATGGATAACCAGACCATGGCGTCGCTAAGAGTCAGAAACGACTGAGCGACTTCACTCTCATTTTTCACTTTCATGCATTGGAGAAGGAAATGGCAACCCACTCCACTGTTCTTGCCTGGAGAATCCCAGGGACGGGGGAGCCTGGTGGGCTGCCGTCTATGGGATCACACAGAGTTGGACATGACTGAAGCGACTTAGCAGCAGCAGCAGCAGCAAGGATCATCAGATATTTAAGAAAATTAAGAAGGACCAAAATGAAAAGCAACAGAATCAATCACAAAGAATACTAAAGAAGTAAAAAATTTTAAGAAAATTTAAATTCTAATAAATACCCTCTAAGTCATTCAACAAGAATACCGCCCATCCATCAAATAATAAACTACTATGAAAAAGGAATAGAGAATAAGAAAGCACTGGAAATCATAAATGCAAATGTGTGTAGAAAATTCAATCAATAAATATCAGAATTACCAACTGAATTTAAGAAGGTCACCAGTTATAAAGTTTATATATATATATATATATATATATATATATAAATGTATCTCTGCTAACTGCTAAGTCACTTCAGTCATGTCCGACTCTATGTGACCCCATAGATGGCAGCCCACCAGGCTCCCTCGTCCCTGGGATTCTCCAGGCAAGAACACTGGAGTGGGTTGCCATTTCCTTCTCCAATGTATGAAAGTGAAAAGTGAAAGTGAAGTTGCTCAGTCGTGTCCAACCCTTAGCGACCCCGTGGACTGCAGCCCACCAGGCTCCTCCATCCATAGGATTTTCCAGGCAAGAGTACTAGAGTGGGGTGCCATTGACTTTTCCAAAATGTATCTCTATACACCAGCAAAACACAGGAAACAAAGTTTAAAAAAAAAAAAAACTATACCACTTATAATACCATACAAAAGCCCCCAAAATTATGGACAATAACAACTAGCAATTGATAAGGATATAGAGTAACTAGAATTCATGTACACTGCTGAAGAGAATGAAAAATGATTCAGCTGATGATAGGAAAGTCTGGCAGTCTCTCAAAAAGTTAAACACATAATTCTCATGACTCTGCAATTCCACTCCTAGGTTGTTTAGTCCCTCAGTCATGTTCAACTCTTTGCAACCCAATGGACTGCAGTGCGCCAGGCATCCCTGTCCATCACCAACTCCTGGAGCCTGCTCAAACTCATGTCCATGGCATCGGTGATGCCATCCAACCATCTCATCTTCTGTAATCCCCTTCTCCTCCTGCCTTCAATCTTTCCCAGCAACAAGGTCTTTTCCAATGAAATGTTCTTCGCATCAGGCGGCCCAACTATTGGAGTTTCAGCTTCAACATCAGTCCTTCCAATGAATATTTAGGACTGATTTTCTTTAGGATTGACAGGTTAGATCTCCTCGCTGTCCAAGGGACTCGCAAGAGTCTTCTCCAGCACCACAATTTGAAGGCATCAATTCTTCTGTTTTCAGCCTTTAAAGTCCAGCTCTCACATCTGTACATGACGAGTGGAAAAACCAGAGCTTTCACTATACGGACAGTTGCAGGCAAAATAATATCTCTGCTTTTTAATATGCTGTCTAGGTTTGCTGTTTTCTTCCAAGGAGCAAGTGTCTTTTAATTTCATAGCTGCAGTCACTGTTCACAGTGGTTTTGGAACCCAAGAAAATAGTCTGTCACTGTTTCCATTGTTCCTCATCTATTTGCCATGAAGTGATGGCACTCCTAGATATATACCTCAAAAGAACTGCAAATAGGTACTCAAAAAAGTACATGTATACACCTGTTTACAGTAGCAGTGTTCACAACAGCCCAAAAATATAAACAGCCCCCAAATCACTAAATGAATGGATCAACAAATCATGGTATATACATAGAGAGTCTACTCATTCATAAAAAGGAATGAAGTATACTGAAATGTACTACACAATGAGGATGAATCTCAAAAACATACTAACTTTAAAAGGCCAGATATAGAAGATCACATACTACAGGATTTCATTTACATGAAATAACCAGAATAGATAATCCATAGAGACAGAATGCACACTAGCAGTTGGCAGGGGCTGAAGGGTGAGAAACCTATATGCAAGTCAGGAAGCAACAGTTAGAACTGGACATGGAATAACAGAATGGTTTCAAATAGGAAAAGGAGTACGTCAAGGCTGTACATTGTCACCCTACTTATTTAACTTATATGCAGAGTACATCATGAGAAATGCTGGGCTGGAAGCAGCACAAGCTGGAATCAAGATTGCCAGGAGAAATGTCAATAACCTCAGATATGCAGATGACACCACCCTTATGGCAGAAAGTGAAGAGGAACTAAAAGCCTCTTGATGAAAGTGAAAGAGGAGAGTGAAAGAGTTGGCTTAAAGCTCAACATTCAGAAAACAAAGATCATGGCATCTGGTCCCATCACGTCATGGCAGATAGATGGGAAAACAGAGGAAATAGTGGCAGACTTTATTTTGGGGAGCTCCAAAAATCACTGCAGATGGTGACTGCAGCCATGAAATTAAAAGACACTTACTCCTTGAAAGGAAAGTTATGATCAACCTAGATAGCATATTCAAAAGCAGAGATATTACTTTGCCAACAAAAGTCCTAGACGGTCAAGGCTATGGTTTTTCCAGTGGTCATGTATGGATGAGAGAGTTGGACTGTGAAGAAAGCTGAGCGCCGAAGTATTGATGCTTTTGAACTGTGGTGTTGGAGAACACTCTTTAGAGTCCCTTGGACTGCGAGGAGGTCCAACCAGTCCATCCTAGAGGAGATCAGTCCTGGGTATTCAATGGAAGGACTGATGCTGAAGCTGAAACTCCAATACTTTGGCCACCTCATGCAAAGAGTTGACTCATTGGAAAAGACCCTGATGCTGGGAGGGATTGGGTACAGGAGGAGAAGGGGACAACAGAGGATGAGCTGGTTGGATGGCGTCACTGACTTGATGGGCGTGAGTTTGGGTAAACTCCGGGAGTTGGTGATGGACAGGGAGGCCTAGCATGCTGCGATTCATGGGGTTGCAAAGAGTTGGACACGACTGAGTAACTGAACTGAACTGAACTGAACTGAAGGGTGAAGAGAGTGGGCAATGGAGGAAAACTACTTAAGGAGTTTTACTTTGGAGAGACAGAAATGTTTAGGAACTAGACAAAGGCAATAGCTGCACAACATTGAATGGAATAAATGTTAGTGAATTTTTCATTTTAAAATGATCAATTTTATATTATTTGAATTCTACCTTAATGAATTATTTTTGAAAATACCAAAAATTAGAAGTAAATGTAAAAGATACTAACTGAAAACTAAAAAATATTGACAGAAGTTAAATAATACTTAAATAAGTAGAAAGATGTGTATACTATATTCCTCAGATTCAACACATTAACCAAAGTTTAAGCTGTTTTTGTTTAGGTATAGAAACTAAGCCTCTAAAATGATACAGAAATGTAAAGGGCCAAGAGTAGCCAAGACAAACAGTAAGAACAAAGCTGGAGAACTTACATTATCATGTATTAAGATGTATTATAAAGCTACAGAAATATGGTATTGGGACAAGAAGAAAAGACTACAGTATATCATACCATGCACAAAAATGAATTCCAGGTAGACTATACATCCAAATGTGAAAGGCAGACTAGAATATGACACAGAACATCTCCACAGTTGGGTTAGGGAATCATTTATTAAATAGGACATAAGTAGTACTAATCAAAATGGAAAAATGTTGACAAACTGGAAACCACTAAAATTGAGTTCATCTCACACCACTATTAATAGACAGAAAAGGCAAACCAGGTAAAAGATATTTGTAGTAGCATGCGTAATGCAATTACTACCCAGAATATATGAAGAGCTACAAATTCAGTAAAAAGAAAAGAAAACTGGGAAAGGCCTGAAGAGATAATGACTAACATCTGACTTGCTTCAGATGTTAGTCAACCAAGTCCAGGAAGCACAGAGAGCCTCAGGCAGAATAAACCCAAGGAGGAACACACTGAGACACACAGTAGTAAAACTGACAAAAATTAAAGATAAACAATTAAAATCAACAAGGAGAAAATGACAAATAACATACAAGGAAAGGCCTACAAGGTTATCAGCTGATTTCTCAACAGAAACTCTACAAGCCAGAAGGGAACTGCACAATATATTTTAAGTGATTAAAGGTAAGAACCTACAAACAAGAACACTCAGCCAGAGTCTAGTTCAGATTTGATGGGGAAATCAAAAGCTTTACAGACAAGTAAAAGTTACCACCAAACCACTTATAAAACAAATACTAAAAGAACTTCTTAAGGCAGGAAACACAAGAAAAGGAAAAGACCTATAAAAAATAAACCCCAAACAAATGAAAATGGTAATAGGATCATAAACGGTGACAATTACCTTAAATGTAAATGGATTAAATGCATCAACCAAAAGACACAGACTGACTGGGTGGATAAAAACGGTGTATGCATTCACTTCCACTTACCACATCACTCTATTTAACCCCCCAAACTGTATGTAATTATTTTACATTGTTAGGTTAATCATGTTTCCATTATGGCTTGTAATTGTAATGATCTTTTATTTTTTGTCTGGCTATTGATTGTGAAAACTGATAAACATCTTTTACTTCTGAGATTATGTTACTATTGTTCATTTTAATAATACTGTATCCTGACTGGTCAACAGAAAATAATAGGATTCTATATCACTAAAACTACCATTTAATAGAAAAACCTGTAATTACTTTTTAAAACCCAGATGCACATTAGAATTACCTTGGAATTTTTTTTTTTTAATCCAAATGCCACAGGTATTTTTTTTCTACAAAGCTCCAGATGTGATTCTAATGAGCTGCCATGTTTAAAAACAACTGGACTTTTATAATGATCTTTTGCTTTTATCTAGTTTGTTTCACTTTTCCTATTTGTATTAAGTACTCTCATTTCATTTAGTTTATGTTTTCCAACTTCCCTATCTCTTTTTTGTTCTTTCTCAAGTTTTTATGAAGTGTAGAAAAGCTTTTGATACATATAAAAAGAGAGAGTATATATAAATGTATATATTATAGGAAACTTTAAATTTTTGCTTAGCTAAAAAATTAATGACATTTTGGTTCCATTTGTCTAAGTAGGAATAGAATGCCAGATTTCTAATTTATATTCACTCAAAACTTTTGATATAGTGGATTCATTCTGGCATCTAGCATTACTCCTAGAAGTCTCTAGTTCAGTTATTATTTTAGTGATTTTTTTTTTAAATTTGAATGAGGCTTGAAATCTCTAATCCAATTCTGAAAACATAAAGAAATATTGTGTTGTAAAAAACAAAACAGGAAACATGATACAGGATTAACTAAGGTACAGATTTTGTTCAAACTTCACAAAATTTTATGCCAGTGTCCACTATGTTTTCATACTTTCAAGATTCTACATTGTATTTAGTTGTAACGAACAGCTTCAGCTATATGCAACAAATACTGATAAATTCTCTTTTCATTTTTACTCTGTTACAAATATTTTCTACTTTTCCTTATAATGGCTTCTTAGATACATCCATCATTTAAAAGAAGACTTTAAATTTCCAAATACGATGGGGTTTTTTAAATGTCCTTGATATTAATTTCTCATTTAAATGCTTTCTTCTCTGCAATCACCCTCTGTTTTTTCCAGTCTTTTAATTTTATGGAAGTTTTCAATGGTTAAATCAAAGATTTCTCTGGGTAAATGTCAACCTGCACTTGAAAACATGTAGGTTATTTCCAACTATCTTTTGATATTGAATTCTAACATAATTCTACAGTGATAAGAGAACAAACTCTATGATTTCAATACCTGTAGACCATGAAATTTTTGCACCTTGTTTTAGATCCCTTGTTTTAGTTTCAGTGTTTCCTGGTTTATAGTCTATGGGAACTTGAACAGAATTTGTATCCTGTTGTGTGAAAATTGTATAAATCTTAATCATGTTGAATTAGTTCACAGTGCTTTTCAAGTCTACTACATCCTTCTACTTTCCTGTCTATTTGTTCTATTAATTTTTAAGAGTCTGATATTGAAACTCCAACTAAAACTCTTTTAATATCTACTTAAAAAGATAACTGTAATATATAGTGAAGCTATATGCAACTGTTTTCTGTATTTTCCAAGTCTCCTGCAAATGTATTATAACACTTTCATAATTTAAAAAATAAAAAAAAGATCAAAAATAAATAAATAAAAAGACTATTTCAAGACTTTGCCAACCCCAATTTAATTAAAACTAGAGCCTTAAAGTTGTCATAGGGGAGAAATGAAGAATAATTCTGCATCAATACAGCTAACAAATCTGGTAAATACTAATAACAACTACATACAAATATATGTCAAACACAGTATCCTGAGCAAACGACCTAGAACAAGTTATCTAATTCTCTGAGCTTCATCTCCTTCCTATGTAAAAATCTGTTCAACAAATATTTATTAAGCACCTACCAGATACCAGGCACCAGAAAGTTTTCCAGAGGTGTACACATGCATTTAAGACAGAAAAAGATACTAAGCAAATTTTCCCTTTAATCACTGAGGATTTATAGCCTGAATACATGCTTGGCTCAATCCTAAAAATAACACATCTAAGTACTTTCTTCCTTATCTATCAGGGAGAACACTCTCCCTACAAAGCCTAAATAGCCAGTTTGTTAACATCAAATAACAAAAATTTTTACCAAACTTAATACTCTCTCCTTAAGAGTATAAAGACTAAGAAAGCTATAAAATGAAACTGCTTATTAGTTTCAGGTATTTAGCTTAAAACTATCTGCAGGTGATTTTATCTTTAGGGTTTTCTTCATGGAAGAAAGAACAGATTTCCACAATTCCCCAACTTTATCACAATGCAACCACAAACTTTACAAGCACCAAGTATTTTTACATTGTCTCCAGGTATTCTTGATCCCCCCACCCACCAATACACTTTACCCTATTAACTTACTGGCAAAGCAAGTACAAATGAGAATTTTTTTAAGCAAAGTCTAGACTGATCGCATTTTCCACAGAGTCGTGTCGGTATGGCCGAAAACTACCAGAAAAGCAGAAGCCAGGAGAGAAATGCTGCCAATCCTTCCAGAACATGCAGTTTAGATTCTTACTGTGTGATTTTACTGAAATGAAAAGATATCTAACGCTCCTATGATCAGTTGAAAAGTATCTGAAGCACTGCAAGAATTAGAAAAGCAGCAGTATTATTTCCATGTGCCAGGGCAGAGAAGCAGTGAAACATGACTCATATTTATTTTCACTGTTCTTGAGCTGTCTTAGGAAAACCACCGAGCAGTGGCAGCTGGGTACCTTCTTCAAAAAGTACCTTATCCTTTATGGTTCAAAAGTTAAAGAGGCAGAAATCTTTTGGAAGACCAGCAAAATGATGGGTACCAAATATCACAATTACTTTCAAGGCTTTCTTGCTAAAGTGGGTTTTGCTAGTGGGTTTTTATTATGCATGTAAACTTACATTAAGAGAACATATTACAAAGCTACTGAAACTAAGATACATTCACTTGCTAGAAGCTCAAGTCCAGGCTCTGCCACTTTGAAGCCATGAGATCCTAAGATAAAACTACTCTGAACCTGTTCCCTTATTCATAAAAGGAGAACATGCAGGTCTCATGGGCAAAAAGAGCCTGAAAGGGAAACAAACAGAGAAACCACAGATAATTCTAAGACAACACCCACCCAATCAACATAAACTGCACCTGTGTAAAATAACTGTATTCTCTTAAAGTCCTAATATTAATGAGAAGCCAACTATGTTGTCCCATTACTTTTAGATAAGTAAAATTACTTTTAGTTAAGATAAAATTACTTTTAGTTAAGATAAAATAATTAGGTAAGTTTTCTCTCATTTTCAACCTGTAAAAAAAGTGTTATTTAAATAGACAAAGCAATCAAAGTGAGAGATTGAGGTACTACAAAACCAAGAAAACCATAAAAATCTGCCCCCAAAAAGTAGCTCTTTAGTGCCAAGAAATGGGAGTTCCTTTGCCTATATTGGGCTTCCCTAGTGGCTTAGAGGGTAAACCATCCACCTGCAATGCAGGAGACCCGGGTTCAATCCCTGAGTCGGGAAGATCCCCTGGAGAAGAAAATGGCAACCCACTCCAGTACTCTTGCCTGGAAAATTCCTTGGACAGAGGAGAGTCGGAGGCTGCAGTCCATGGGGTTGCGAAGAGTCGGACACGACTGAGTGACTTCACTTTCTTGCCTATATTAAAGCTAAGAACAACTCAAATTAAAATTTTAACACATTTCAAGTAGTTGTTTCAGACACTTGCTAAGCAGAAAGACACATGTGAACAGTAGGAGATTAGGATATGGTGGGAGGAAGGAACAAGGCAGATCCATGGGCTTGAAGTAAAGTTTTACAGAAGACTCACCAGTGATAAGAAAAATAAATAATAAAGGCAAGACAGGAAAAGGAGAGATTAAGCACAAAAAACTGTATCTCTCATGCTTTCAGATACAATTTCCTACAAGTCTTCTTAGTAATTTTTCTTGCTTAATGCAGGTAGACTCTTTAATAGTTAAAACTCAAAGGCTGTAGACTTTACCAGTATTTCCCTGAAGGCCATTTCCAGAGGCACCCAACAAAGAGAATGAGAAAGGAAAAGGTCTCCTGTCAAACTCAGAATTTGACTCACAAGGCCACCAAGGTGGACTTAATTATTACCATTATCAGTTTAAATAAAAAGACAACATTCTTGGGTTAAGAAGTAAACATTCATCAAAGGTTAGTGGATTTATTTCCAAGTCTACTCTACCCAATCCACTGAAAGACTTTTCCTAAACATAATTATTTATTGGGATAAATTTTAAAAAACCACCCCAGGGTAGTAGAGGTAATAAGATAAGGCAGACAAGAAGCTCTGAGAGCATAAGGTCTTGCTTAAGATTGATTACAAAATTCAAACATGTTTCTACAAACACCTGTAACAATATATACAAATATCTATACCTATAGATAAATAAATACTACATACTACACTTAACTACCTTTGAAAAACAGTGAGTTTTGTGTAATGGAGCATGGGCTCAGAAGTTTGTACTCCCAAATTGTCACTAATGGCACATGGATTACTTTGAGCTGAAGGAAGTGAGATCTAACATATGCAGAAAGAATTCTTCTCAGACCTTCTCTCATTTGATTAAAAGCAGAAACTTCCAAGAAATGAGGGCTGTCATAATGAGGACTCTCTGGGTGAGTTCTATGGTGATAAAGAAGATGGAAAGTTAGCACCAAGATGCAAAAACTTTACTAAAATAACCTATATCTTCTATTAGTTTTCCCACATATTTACCTTCCCAAAATATATTGCCCCTAAAGTCCAAACTCCTTTGTGTCTAGTCACACCTCCATAATTTATAACCCTTTTTAATACGGTATATAAGCTCTCAAGTCTCAAGGTGAAAACCACCTCTTTTTGGGTCTTCACTTTTCTGTGATGCCCTTATGCAAGCTTAAAAAATGTATGTATGCCTTTTCTATTAATCTATCTTTTGTCTTTTTGATTTGCAAGCCTCAGTCATAGAGCATAAAGGGATAGAAGAAAAGTTTTTCCTCCCCTACATAAACTATTAAAAAACTAAATCTCTAGTGAGGCCATTTTCAGTATTCTATTGAATCTGGTCCTGTTACAAACTGTTTCCTGATAAGTAAGTTAGGCTCTCTTTGTGGAACAAACCTTTCAGACAACCCAATGCCATAATGCAGTAGGGACCTGAGTCTGGCAGGGCTGGGCTGAAATCCAGGTGCACTCATTTCTCTTGGGGGTGATCTTACTTATCTGTTTGTTTCTGCAGTTTCCTCATCTCTAGAAACATATAGACAGCATATATACCTCCCATCCTTCACTTCATGGCGTTTGTGTAAGATTAAGGCTGGGCACATAATTACATTTCTGTATTCACCTTTCCTCTATTTCTTTGTCAATGATTTCTCAGTATAGTCCCTCAACAATTAGTCTGATCTATAATATTTCAGTCTAAAAATAATTAATCTTTTTTTTCCTGCAAATCATCATTTACTTATGGGCATAATTTTTAGACTAGGAAAAAAAAATTTTATTACCAAAGTAAAAATGCAAGTGAAGTTGCTCAGTCATGTCCGACTCTTTGCAACCCGGTGGACTGTAGCCTACCAGGCTCCTCCATCCATGGGATTCTCCAAGCAAGAATACTGGAGCGGGTTGCCATTTCCTTCTCCAGGGGATCTTCCCAGACCTGGGATCGAACCCAGGTCTCCTGCATTGCAGGCAGACGCTTTACCCTCTGAGCCATTAGGGAAGCCCAATTCATAGCTAATTATCTCTGGATTATATACTATTATAGTCACATGCACATAAACTCATTTTTTAATTATGAGAAGGAAATTAATGATTTTAGGAGGTTTAAACTAAACCTCTGAGGACTGAAAAAGAGAAGAGGTGGTTCAGCTTATACTGACGTGAGACACAGATTCATGATTAATCTCAAAGGCCAAGATATAATATACTGTATGATATACCACCTTTTATGGAAAAAGAATGAAAAAATGAATGCATATGTTTATAAATAAATATATTTTTCTAGAAAAAAAGCCAAAAACTTGATAATAACAATTGCCTCTGGGAGGGAGAACTGGATAACTCAGGAAGAGAAATTATGGACATTTGTTTTTCACTATATATCCAGTGCATGTGTTATGTATTTTTAAAAACCACTATTTTTGTAAAATAGAAAAATCAGAAGGCATCAAAAATATTTGAAAGAGTATATTTTCCCATCAATTAGCCAGACTCCATTATCTTTTGTCCTCTAACAATTTACAAACTCCCTTTCATCTAAGAGGAAAAAAAACTTTGAAAAATCTTTTTAAAGTGAAAATAGAAGAGTATCATTGTGTAAAGATACACAGTATTTAGCTTTCTTCTGGTAATCTTTATGACCTGAGCTTTTCCTTTTTCTTTCATTTATCTTTGGCTGTGCACATTTTCATTTATTTTGGCCTTTGCTGCTATGTGAGTCTTCCTCCAGCTGCAGCAAGCAGGGGCTACTCTCTAGTTGTGGTGTGTGGGCTTCTCACTGCAGTGTCTTCTCTTGTTGTGGAGCACAGGCTCTAGGGCTCCTGGACTCTAGAGCACAGCCTCAATAGTTGTGGCACACGGGGCTTAGCTGCTCCGCATGTGGGATCTTCCCAGACTAGGGATCGAACCTATGTCTCCTGCATCGGTAGGCAGACTCTTTACCACTGAACTAACGGGGAAGCCCTCCATTTCTTTATTAGATGGAAAACCTACTAAATTAAAAACAAGAAGGTGCTTTAACTGCGAAACTGCTGTTTAACAAGATTTTAACAGGCTGGATTTCCTAAATGGAATGTGAGAAATTCTTCCCCCATCAGGATAACGTTGATCTTTGGATCAGATACCCCTCTCTCCCATCTCCTGAGAGGACCTCTACATTCATTATGCTCACCAAGGAATCAAGTACACAAAAGTACCAAATATTGCAGTGAAGGTCTGCAGTGAGATTGGCTCTACCTGTATGTTTTCTTTCTGTACCAGTATTTACTGAACACAGACAGTAAAAGCTGACAAGATAGTTATAGTTCTAAGTTTTAGCTGCTATAAATTTGTTTAGAAAAACTAAGCACCGAATACGAAAGTCTCTAGACAATGTCCAAACATTCATTCCAGCTTCCTATAAATTTCCACCTACAGTTATACCTTAAAGTAGAATCTGTTTAGCTGTCTTCCTCTTAAAAACTGACTCCTCTGTGCCTCTAACATGTAACTAACCCAAAGTAAATAACCTACCAATGGAGACAGTGGGGAAAACAAAGAATAACCCACTTCTCTATCGTTTCATGGGGAGTCACTGACGACTCCCAGTTAGGGACAATTCTGTGCTTAACACAGTCATATCCAATGCTGTTCTGTCACACCATCCTACACCTCTAAGCTGGGGGACAACTCGGCAGGAGTACTGAAGGAAACTCAAGAAGCAGTAGGACAGAATGCTGAGCTGAATGGCCTTTTAATATCCCTTAGATCCTATGACTGAAAAACAAAACCACAACAAAAAAAAACTTCAAATATTCTTAAAAGGGGGGAATTAACTTCAAAATATTTTGAACCAAGTGTTGGCAGAGGTTTTCTGTAAAGGGTCAAGTAATAAATATTTTCGGCGTGTGGGCCATACAATCTTAGCAGCAACTACTCAATTCTGCCATTTGGGGCACAAAATCAGCCATGACCAATAAGCAAATAGACATGGTTGTGTTCCAGTAAACTTTATTCACAAAAACAGGAAGACAGTTCGTAGGCCATAGTCTGCCAACCCTTGTTATTTCTAAATAAAGATTCTGAATATTTCACATTCAGAAAAATGAACTAAGAAAGGTATCAATGGGAAACCAGCACAGTCTAAATATTCATTGCCTATGATTCCACTATTACTAGAGCTAATGTGCATATCACTAAAATGGACAGTAAATACTTGACTGTTATATCTTTAAAAAAAAAAATCAATAAATGAATGCCAGGTTTCATTTATACAGATATGCCACAAACAAAGACATGACCGATAGCCTTTTTTAGACAGACTAAAAATATCTTTATTTTTAAAAGGGAAGTCCATTAAGTTGTTCAGGGCTGAAGCCTGGGCAAGACAGTTTTGGAGAAAAGGCTACAAATGAAGAAGAACATGGAGTATACAATTCAGTCATAAGACTCCGAAACCCTAGACCACTACCATGTTCAAAAAATCTTGATACAATAATCAAAAAATAACACAGAAGGTAAAGAGGTCAAGAGCTAACCCCAACACTGTGGAAGATACAAAGTTTGTTTATATTCTTTGTAGAGCACAGGCTCAATAGTTGTGGCACACCGCCTTTCGGGCTTTAAGTAATAGGTCTAAAAGTACCTATTCTTTTCTACATAAAAGTATTACATGGCTAAAGGAATGGGATTGGAAGCAGAAAAGAGACTAAAGTGAAGAAAGTGAAGTCGCTCAGTCATGTCCAACTCTTTGCGACCCCATGGACTGTAGCCCACCAGGCTCCTCCCTCCATGGGATTCTCCAGGCAAGAGTACTGGATTGGGTTGCCACTTCCGACGCAGGGATCAAACCCCGGTCTCCTGCCTTCCAGGCAGACGCTTTAACCTCTGAGCTACCAAGGAAGGCCAAGCACATAGTAAATATTACCTAAGTATGAAAAATTCCCCCAAAAGCTACACTGAGTTACAATGATGACCATGAGGATATCCCATATACATAACTTCTGCTTCTTCCTTATTGTTTTTCCATTTGTTTTCCACTAAAAGGGAAATTGAGATTAGGTATCTGTAACTGCTAGGAATTAATATCTTTCTAATCTAGAAGTTCATGAACAGGATTGCGTGGAGGTGGGTATCCAAGGACACTTAGTTTCGTGAAAAATACTTTTCTGAGTGTGTTTATATATGTGTGTGTACAAGTGTGCAATCCCATGCTTATATCTCTACATTATTCTAGAGGAAAAAATCCACTGCTTTTATCAGATTCTCAAAAGGGTCAATAAGTCTAACAGTAAAAAAATACTATCAAATTTTAGAAATACTATGTGTGTATGCTAGAGGGAAGAGGACCTAAAATGCAGAGAACAGAGCTTCTTCAAGGTCACGGATTAAAAACCCCATTCACATATAATCTGGAGTGAAAAGTGAAAGTGTTAGTCATTCAGTCGTGGCCAACTCTTTGTGACCCCATGGTCTGTCCATGGAATTCTCCAGGCAAGGATACTGGAGTGGGTTGCCATTCCCTTCGCCAGGGGATCTTCCTGACCAAGGGATCAAACCTGGGTCTCATCTGAGCTATCGCGGAGGCTGGAGTAAAAATGTGTGAACGGTTTAAAACATAATTATACCGATCTCTCTCGAAGCCTGTTATGGATTGGATTGTGTTCCTCCTAAAAAGACATGTTGAAATCCTAATCCCTAGGATTTCAGAATGTGACTTATTTGGAAACAGGGTCACTGACGTATAATTAGTTAAGGTAAATGATATAACACTGGAGCAAAATGGGTCTCTAATTCAACATCACTGGTGTCCTTAAGAGGAGATGCAGTCGAAGACAGAGATACACAGGGAGAACTCCACCTGATAACAAAAACAAAACTAGAGTTACACATCGGAGCTACAAGCAAAGGAATACCAAAACTGCTAAGAAAAAAATCAGTAAGAGGCAAGGAAGGACTCCCTTACAGGTTTCAGACACACCATGGATTTTGGACTTCTAACCTCCAGAACTGTTAGACAATAAATTTCTGTCATTTTAAGCCATCCAATTTGTAGTACTTTGTTACAGCAACCCCAGGAAACTAATAGAAGGTCAAATATCACAGTAACTAAAATTAAAGTACAAAACAAAAGGCTTTCTAAAGATGATCATGTGTCCTTATGACCTAATAAACACATCATGGGCACTTTCCAACAAACATGACAGTTTCAATTACCAAAACACACTCTACTAAATAGTTAATTAAGAGATGGAATGGCTTTTCTAAAGGGATACAGGCAAGAACAGAAGAAAAAAGTTTTATGTATCAGAGATAAAAGACCAAAATAAAAACATCAGATCCCAGAACAAATCAACGGGATATATCACTGACTGTTCATCTAAATACTGTATACAGATAAATAGTGTACACTGATAAATTTCAGTATACAGTAGCAGATTCAGGGAAAGCAGTGTTCTGATTATCTACTGCTATGTAACAAAATCACACTAAAACTTAATGTCTGAAAACCACACAATACACAATAATCATTTTTATCTTGTCTCACTGTATCTCAAAGTTAGGGATTTGGAAGAGCTCTAATAAGCAGTTTTAGCTGAACAGTTCCAGCTCCTGCTGTTAACAGTCATGTACTCTGTCCACATGAGGCAGTCTGGGATAGCATGGCAATCTCAGGCTATAACCTTAAAGGCTGCTGAAGACTTCAAAACCAGTATTTTGTTGAGTTGGATAGGGAGCTCACCTTTTCTGACCACCCCTTATTGCTCACAAGTGAATCACATGATCACCCAAATTTAAGGGAAAGGGGCATAAAATGCCACCTCAGGATAAGAGAATAATCAAGGTCACACCAAAAGAACATATGAGAAGGAAGATATTGTTACAACTACCTTCAGAAAATGCAATCTGCCACAGAGAATATGGTAAAGTGACTGATATTACTCTTGAAATGGTCAACCCTTTGAAACTGTCCCACAGGTTATCAAACTGATGACTAAAAGAAATTCTTGAGCTTGTCTTCAGTTCAGTCGCTCAGTCGTGTCCGACTCTTTGTGACCCCATGAATTGCAGCATGCCAAGCCTCCCTGTCCATCACCAACTCCCAGAGTTCACCCAGACTCACCTCCATCGAGTCTGTGATGCCATCCAGCCATCTCATCCTCGGTCGTCCCCTTCTCCTCCTGCCCCCAATCCCTCCCAGCAGCAGAGTCTTTTCCAATGAGTCAACTCTTCGCATGAGGTGGCCAAAGTACTGGAGCTTCAGCTTTAGCATCATTCCTTCCAAAGAAATCCCAGGGTTGATCTCCTTCAGAATGGACTGGGTGGATCTCC
Organism: Ovis aries; assembly: GCF_016772045.2. Lineage (NCBI taxonomy): Eukaryota > Metazoa > Chordata > Mammalia > Artiodactyla > Bovidae > Ovis > Ovis aries. The sequence continues at coordinate 38,791,682 of NC_056068.1, forward strand.
TTGCAGTCCAAGGGACTCTCAAGAGTCTTCTCCAACACCACAGTTCAAAAGCATCAATTCTTCAGCGCTCAGCCTTCTTCACAGTCCAACTCTCACATCCATACATGACTACTGGAAAAACCATAGCCTTGACTAGACAGACCTTAGTCAGCAAAGTAATGTCTCTGCTTTTGAATAGGCTATCTAGGTTGGTCATAACTTTTCTTCCAAGGAGTAAGCGTCTTTTAATTTCATGGCTGCAGTCACCATCTGCAGTGATTTTGGAGCCCAAGAAAATAAAGTCTGACACTGTTTCTACTGTTTCCCCATCTATTTCCCATGAAGTGATGGGACCGGATGCCATGATCTTCGTTTTCTGAATGTTGAGGTTTAAGCCAACTTTTTCACTCTCCTCTTTCACTTTCATCAAGAGGCGTTTTAGTTCCTCTTCACTTTCTGCCATAAGGGTGGTATCATCTGCATATCTGAGGTTATTGATATTTCTCCCAGCAATCTTGATTCCAGCTTGTGCTTCTTCCAGTCCAGCGTTTCTCATGATGTACTCTGCATGGAAGTTAAATAAGCAGGGTGACAATACACAGCCTCGACGTACTCCTTTTCCTATTTGGAACCAGTCTGTTGTTCCATGTCCAGTTCTAACTGTTGCTTCCTGACCTGCATATAGATTTCTCAAGAGGCAGGTCAGGTGGTCTGTATTCCCATCTCTTTCAGAATTTTCCCCAGTTTATTGTGATCCACACAGTCAAAGGCTCTGGCATAGTCAATAAAGCAGAAATAGATGTTTTTCTGGAACTCTCTTGCTTTTTCCATGATCCAGCAGATGTTGGCAATTTGATCTCTGGTTCCTCTGCCTTTTCTAAAACCAGCTTGAACATCAGGGAGTTCACGGTTCACGTATTGCTGAAGGCTGGCTTGGAGAATTTTGAGCATTACTTTACTAGCATGTGAGATGAGTGCAACTGTGCAGTAGTTTGAGCATTCTTTGGCATTGCCACTAGCTTTGTTGGTAGTGATGCTTTCTAAGGCCCACTTGACTTCACATTCCAAGATATCTGGCTCTAGATTAGTGATCACATCATCATGATTATCCGGGTCATGAAGATCTTTTTTGTACTGTTCTTCCGTGTATTCTTGCCACCTCTTCTTAATATCTTCTGCTTCTGTTAGGTCCATATCATTTCTGTCCTTTATCGAGCCCATCTTTGCATGAAATGTTCCCTTGGTATCTCTAATTTTCTTGAAGAGCTTGTCTTACAAAACAGCAACTAAGGGAACACCTTTTTAAAAACCCTTCTGCTTGGAATCTGCTTCCATCGATCAAACTCATCTTCATTATTTCTTCTGACTCTTTAAACACCCGCTACAGATATACCTCTGTAGAATGGGTCCCTACAGTATCAGAGGCTTATGCTGCTTTTCAGAAACTTGGAGTCAGCTCTTATCCAGTTTAAGCTGGCTAAGATTTTTGGCTGGGACCACTGACACTAAAAGGGCTTCCCTGGTGGTGCAGAGGTTAAAGCGTCTGCCTGCAATGTGGGAGACCTGGGTTCGATCCCTGGGTCGGGAAGATCCCCTGGAGAAGGAAATGGCAACCCACTCCAGTATTCTTGCCTGGAGAATCCCATGGATGGAGGAGCTTGGTGGGCTACAGTCCACGGGTCGCAAAGAGTCGGACACAATTGACTGACTTCACTGACGCTAAAACTGGGCCTATGCAAGTGTCCAACAAATGATGTCAGAGGGCTCAAAAATCCACCCTTAGATCATGCTAATTTGAACATGCATCTCAAGAAGCAGCATGTAGCTTAGATACACCTGCAATGAATATTGATTACCTCAGCTTTTCCCTACCAGCATTCACCTTTCCCCATGCCTAATACCACCCTGCTTCTTTATTCCATAAAGACTACAAACCCCTTGCCTTCAGGGAAGTGAATCTGAGATCTGTTCTCCTACACCTCCTCACTTGGCTGCCTCCTGAATAAACTCCTCTACTGCAAACCTTTGGGTCTGTTGCAAGCATTTTGGCCTACTGCATATAAGGCAAATGAACCTGGTTTAACAATACATTTAATCCATGTCTGACCTATTTCATAGGAAATATTTAAGCCGCCTAAAATGCCTTTTAAAAACACAGCCCATGGGTCTCATATTTTAAAGTACAGATGATTCTTGAATAACACAAGTTTAAACTACATGGGTACAATTATGCACAGATTTTTTTTCAATAAATGCATACTACAGTACTGTATAACATAGTCGGTTGAACCTGAGGATCCAGAATCATAGAGTGCTATTTCTTAGTCTGACTCTTGGCAATCCCGTGAAGACTGTAGCCCACCAGGCTCCTCTGTCCATAGGGATTCTCCAGGCAAGAATACTGGAGTGGATTGCCATGACCTCCTCCAGGGAATCTTTCCAACCCAGGGATCAAACCCAGGTCTCCCACACTACAGGCAGATTCTTTACCATCTGAGCCACCAGGAAAGCAAGCCCACAGATACAGAGGGCCAACTGTAAAATTACACATAGATTTTTTTTTACATCCATGAGGACTGGCACCCCCACTGCTGCTCCAGGGTCAACTGATTTTGCCTAACAAATAATCTCATTCACTTAATAAAATTTTCATTTCCCCATATTCACTTAACTGTGAATTTCTAACCAGTAGATTTCTACTTGGAGTTGACATACCTGCAGCCAAAAACAACCCAATTCATTCTAGTTAGACTATTATTGTAAGTGAGCATATATTTTCTTTTAAAATTTTTGATAGACTCTCATCTAGAGGTATATTGAGAACCACTAACATCTTTTTACTATATTTTAATAACTCTAGAATCTTTATTTATATAAAGATTAAAGATTAACTTTAAAAAAATAACTCAAGAGTCTTAAGTCTTTTGCTTAAGACTCAACATAAATGAAAACCTCCTCTGTAAGTGAGCTGTAAACAACAAAAAAAGGGCGAAAATCCAAACTCAAAATGTACAAGTTGGTAAGAATAGTGGGTTCCTTTTTGCTTTCAAAAATTAAGGCTTACAAAGCATTTTTCCCACAAACAAAAGAATAGCTCTAGCATCTTGGTTTTCAATAAAAGATGCTAGTGTCTAACCCTGTTGTAAGCACCCATTGAAGTAAATATAATGGCCACTCTGTTTGCCTACACAGATACTGATGCCAATATTTAACTCTCTATATCCAATTTTCCCCAATGTCTAGGATACTTCTCAGTAAGGAATCTCAGTAGGTTCATCAGTCCTTAGGGCACTACACAACTATTTTGAATACTGACATTGCTGTGTTAAGCAGGGCACTTTAACAAGTTAAAATGGCTCATTATCCTGGAAAATTACACATTAAGAAAAATCAAGACTCATAATTCCTTTGAATTATAAAAATTAAACACAAAAACATCTTTAAATATCAAGTTTTACTTCATCAGAGAGGAAATGTTAATTTTACAGCATTAAAATTACCAGCTGACAAGAAAACAAATTTTTCAGCAACACCCATTTTCTGTCCTTTCTGTCCCTTTCTTTCTGTACCAGTAGGGTAACATCTCTACCATAAAGCCTACAGAAGAAGGACTGTGCTCTTGTTAACACGTCTGGTCAAAAGCAATTCCACTGCTTGCAAAAACATGCATTCAATTCCATTCTGGGAGAAAACAATTCTTAAAAAATAATCTCCAAAGTCACACATGATTTTTCTTTAGATCAGTAATTGTGCTACAGGCTCTCCTTACCTTAATAAAAATATTTACATGTTAAGACATGTAACTTCTATCCTAATACTTTCAAACTCAGAAAAGTGAAATACCGTATACAAAGATATCCTAATATTTCAAGTGTATTACCAAAGATAAGATTTCTTAAACATCTACGAAACAGAGAAATCAAAATATCCTATTTTGCTTAAAAATTCATGAAAGTTGTCCACCTGAAAGTTGTCACAATATACCTAAAATTAATATAAAAATATTTCACTCTTTTCCTCTCTGGCTGCTTTAAGATCAGTAACCATCATGAATGAAACAGTAATTCTCCAGACCAGGGAGTTCATGACCAACCAAAAACAAATTGTCATCAACATCCTTCACCCTGGGAAGGCAAAAGTAGCTAAGATAGAAATTTAGGTAAAACTAGCCAAAATGTACAAGACCATTCCAGATGTCATCTTTGAATTTGGATTCAAATCCATTTTGGTAGTGGCAAGACAACTGGCTTTGGCAGGTTTTACAGAAAGAAAAATGAACCCAAACATTGACATGCAAGATATGGCCTATATAAGAAAAGACCTCAAAAAAACAACAAAAGGAACGAAGAACAGGATGAAGGAAGTCAAGAGGACTGCAAAGGCCAACCTTGGTGCTGGCAAAAAGTGAGCTGGAGACTGGACAACAGAAGGAGTAAAGATTCTGCAGTGACTGAGCAAATTTTTCATGAGGTGATTAATAAACTAAGAATGTTTATGTGAAATAAATATATATATACACTTCAAATTATTCAGCAAAATTAACTTTAACAGGAAAATGTTCCAGGTATACCCTGATCATTACATGTAGACTACACACAAGTTTATCCAAAGAACTGACTCAGGCAGGTTACTAATCATGTACCCTATGTGGTCTAATTTAAAGCTATTGAAGCCTATTCATGAAGATTAGTAATTTTAAGAACAAGATGACAGAATCAGATATTTCACTGGTTATAGAAGTAGTCAGACTTTGTTTAAAAGAGTTTTATTTAGTCTGATTATGATAGCAAATGTCTTTAACAATATAAAAGTGCTTTGAAGATCCTGCTATATGCTGTATTTCCTGTTTCTCTTGTGTCACTTTCTTATGAAGCCGCCTCAATCTGTTCCCAAGGCTGAACTTAAAAACAGGCTCTACTCAGCCAAGGCAGCATTTTCCAAATCGTGGTAAATGGGACTGGGAAACTGTACATTTTAGCCCTAACCAGGAGAGTTACAAAATACATTAGCACATCAAAGACCTACAAAATGTCCTGAGGTAAAGAAACTCAGTAGACCTCTTTGAAAACCTGCTGCTAAGTCACTTCAGTCCTGTCTGGCTCTGTGCAACCCCATAGACGGCAGCCCACCAGGCTCCCCCGTCCCTGGGATTCTTTAAGAATACAGTCTCTCAGAAAACCTCCTATTGAGACACAGAACTTCAGATCCAAGTAAAGGAAAATATCTCAGATCTTCAAAGATTTTCAAAGGGAGGAAAGGAAGCCAGGTTGAAAGAAGGTGGGGGAGGCGGAGGAGGGGGCAAAAAGGTGGCCTTACAGACGTCTCCTGCCACCTGTAGATACCCAGGCGTTATGGGACTTTACCCTGGGCCTCCACCCTGGGCCTCCAGAGAAGCGAGGACTGGAACTCGGCCCTACCGGAAATCAGAACCAGAATTCGAGTTCTCTGCCGAGAGGAGGTGATCAGTCTCCAACCCTCAGCTCAGGCTGAGGCCCTTCAATTCCTGTGTCCAGGACCAGGGGACTAGAAAAACGGGGAAGAGTAGAAAGGGTTAAGGAGAGAAAAGAGAGAGGGAAGGGGAGAGAGGTCAATATAGTCTCTTGTTCCTTACCAGACGGGGCACTCTGGCCAGTTGTCTGTGTCAGGAGGAGACCAGGGACAAAAGGGTCCCAGTTGTCTAGGTCTGGTCCATTGGCAGGCAAGCTGGCCCCTGAGTACCCCAAGTGGTCAGGATGTCAGTGAAGAAGAGTCCCCACCAGAATTGCCATTTGTTGCAGGAAAGGGAACCCCTTCCAGGGCCTGAAATTGGGCTCTTGTCTAACACTAGGAAATGAATTGCCCAAGGAGACACATGTGCTGACAAAGCAAGACATTTTATTGGGGAAGGGCGCTCGGGTGGAGAGCAGTAGGGTAAGGAAAAGCCTGGCCTTTCACAAATTTCCAAACACAGCTAAGTAAGCAAAGTGCCTGAGAGGCTCATTGATTACCACATCAGCCTTCTGAGGTAATGACTGTACAAACATGAGCCAAACCTCCCACAAACTACACATGATTTAGAAAGCATGACCTTCCATTGATCCTCAAGACTACTTCTGAATAAACTATAAAGACAGTTATTAAGAGTTGCAAAAATGAGTATGCTATTAGAATGTACCAAAGACTTCAGTTTGTACCCAATTACTAATTCTGGATGCTGCAACTCAATGCAGCAAAGCTTCTACCAAATACACACACTCAAAACATGGAATTCTGTAATTTTCAAGAGGAACAATCAATCATCGTTAGTGAAATTGTGTTGTCTTTAGCTGGTTATGGTTTTTAATTATAATTATTCTTATTCCTAATTAAAAATTACCATTAGTTGAACTTCATGCTTCCCTGGTGGCTCAGAGGATAAAGCATCTGCCTGCAACACAGGAGACTCGGGTTCGATCCCTGGGTTGGGTAGATCCCCTGGAGAAGGAAATGGCAACCCACTCTAGTATTCTTGCCTGAAGAATCCCATGGACAGAGGAGCCTGGAGGGCTACAGTCCACAGGGTCGCAAAGAGTCGGACACGACTGAGCGACTCCACTCACTCAATAAACCTGTAGAATGTGTTACACAGTTCCATCACCAGTTTATTTGAGACCTACCATTTTCTAGCTAGTCTAAACTTTAAGATAAGTATATTTTTCTCTCATTCAATTAGGAACCATCCATATTCCTAACTGCTGAAGAAAGTTCCTCTCCTCCAAAATGCTTATACCTTGACAATTTAGTTGCTATTACTCCACTAAAAAGAAAGAATTACTGAGCTACAGAATGACCCAGCTACAGGGCTGGGATTAAAAGAGCTGGAGGGTCACTGTTCTAAAAGTCCTCACCTTAGCTATGGGGCCACTAATGTACGGGCAGGTCTTCTCCCTGGTCACCATGTCCACACCAACCAAATATGGCACAAGGACTTGGAATCAGGGCCCTTCGTGGAAGTAATAATAACTTCTCTCATCTTGAATGTCAATGATCCCTCTAGTCTCAAGTTTTGGGTAGGAAGCTTCCAGGAAGGTCTTAAAACAACTTAATCCCATAACGAAGTCTCTTCTCAAAAATCTTTTCCTGGTCTATCTTTAAAACTTTCCAGGTTCTGCTCTCTGATGACTGGGGGAGTGGGGTGAGAGAAGTTGGGGCAGGGGAGGGGATGGGGTTCAAGAGGGAGGGGATATATGTATCATTATGGCTGATTAACGTTGCTGTATGGCAGAAACCAACACAACACTGGAAAGCAACTATCCTCCAATTTTGGAAAAAAAAAAAAAAATTGCCAGGTTCATATGTACAGCTTGCAACAAAATGCTGTCAAGCACAGAAAGATACAGAAAAAAGGAGGGAAGTGTTTGATGATTTGGGGGATTCTTACCTTTTTCTAGCTCTGAAAATGACTTAATGTTTCTAAGAAGCCTACCCTATTAAGCTTGTAACCAAAGGTTAGGGATTAGAACACATACAGCAAAGTAAAAATATCAGAGTTTAAAAATTCAGAGAATTCTTGGTCAATTTATCAATTGAGCATCAAAGTCCAAAGCTAAAAACTCTAGTTGTTAAGGTATCTCCTTCTCCAGAAACTGAGGTCCACAATGAAAAGAGTCAAGATAGTAAGAGCAACACTGCACCTGACCTTGGGCAAGTCAATTAAGTGCTCTGATAATCCACAGAATTTACTGAAGAGGAGGCTAAACCACTGATGGAATCCTCCTCTAGTTCTCAAAGTCTAGCTATTACCATGTATTGGAAGATGCTATTTCCCAATAACACATGAGATACTCAGAAAATTATTAACTCAAATGGGTCACAAGGGTTATCACTTTAAAGCCATACACCCAATATTCATTGATCTTCAAACAATCTATGCCCTGCTCTGCAGAGTCAAATGTCCCATTTAGCAGCTAACTGATTTGTTCCTATCTCCTAAGGATTCTGCTCATGTTGCTGCTGCTGCTGCTGCTGCTAAGTCACTTCAGTCGTGTCCGACTCTGTGCGACCCCATAAGGGCAGCTCACCAGGCTCCACCGTCCCCAGGATTCTCCAGGCAAGAACACTGGAGTGGGTTGCCATTTCCTGCTCATGCTAATACCCATAATTATGATTATATTGGGTTAGCCAAAAAGTTCACTCAGATTTTCCCATAAGGTGGTACAGAAAAACTGGAATGAACTTTTTGGCCAACCCAATACTGTTAGCTATAATTCACAAGTTTTTAAAACCCTATACTTCTCAGAAATGTATTTAGGACTATCCTTCAAACTAGATGCACAATAAACACTTATGATCTCAGGGCTCTACTGAAAATTAATCCTTTGTCAGATTAATATATGTTTCTAAGCCCCTGTGTATCATATCTAGGAGTTTTTTTTTAACACAAATGTGAACATCAAAATACTTTTAACAGATCATTTCCACCACAGACCTGAACTATTTAAGAGAAACAAATTCAAAGTTTTTTCCTTTACCTCCAAAAAAGCAGTATTTATGTATTTATTCATTCTTTTCTTTTCTTTTTTTTATTTATTTTTTGTCTTTCATAGTTTTTTTTTTAATTTTTTTTTTAATTTTAAAATCTTTAATTCTTACATGCATTCCCAAACATGAACCCCCCTTCCACCTCCCTCCCCATAACATCTCTCTGGGTCATCCCCATGCACCAGCCCCAAGCATGCTGTATCCTGCTTCAGACATAGACTGGTGATTCGATTCTTACATGATAGTATACATGTTAGAATGCCATTCTCCCAAATCATCCCACCCTCTCCCTCTCCCTCTGAGTCCAAAAAGTCCGTTATACACATCTGTGTCTTTTTTCCTGTCTTGCATACAGGGTCGTCATTGCCATCTTTCTAAATTCCATATATATGTGTTAGTATACTGTATTGGTGTTTTTCTTTCTGGCTTACTTCACTCTGTATAATCGGCTCCAGTTTCATCCATCTCATCAGAACTGATTCAAATGAATTCTTTTTAACAGCTGAGTAATACTCCATTGTGTATATGTACCACAGCTTTCTTATCCATTCATCTGCTGATGGACATCTAGGTTGTTTCCATTATTTATTCATTCTTAAGTCATATTCTATCTCATGTTAATTCAGGATGGACAACAGCCATTATATAAAGTTCCATACACTTATTCCAAAATCTTTCATAAAATCATTGCTACATACTCATTAAATTGGCTTGTTCTTCCCCAAGAATCCAATTAAGAATGGGTCTTTTAAAAACTTAAGCATTTGCATAATGAAATTTATAATTTCACTCAATAATGAAAAACACTTGTTTGTAACAGGTCAGGAGCACACAGAAATAAATTTAAGTTGAATTTTACGAGTATGCTGTCTGCCTAAACATTAAAGAATGAATTATTAAACCAGAATCTCTATTATACAAACACTCAAAGATATCTGAATGTTTAAAAAGGCTTATCAGCCCCCTGAAATTATATGAAAAACTGTGCATATGTGTATTTTTTCTGAGGAAAAGAGATAGCACAAAGATATGAGGAGATGCTCAAAGGGGCTTATGACCTTTGACTAAAACTACATTATGGGAGATATTTTAAAATGTTAATTTTCAACTAATAGTTCCAAGTTTTTAAATCAATACTCCAAAATAATGATACAGTGGTATGAATTCCTTACATTCAAGAAGGAGTTCTCAAGTGACTGCCATGCCAACAGTTTTTGGCAAAAATTCCATAAAGACAAGAATGACCTAGAGGAGATATTTCAAAGTAATCTTAAAACTGTCAAATGGTTAACATTTACACATACACATATCACACACCTCACCAATGTCATTTCCCATTTAGAATCTCTAATCCAGGCACATGACCTGATGTTACTATATTCTGTTTTATATACAAACAGTCAAGTCTCTCCAACTACTTATCCCTGTCATACAGCAAATTACATCTAATTTCTCTTGCTCAAAACACTGTAACATACAAATCTCAAATATATTTACATGAAGGAATTTCCACTTCAGTTAGATTAGCATGTCCACTGTTATACTTATCAAGCCATACAGTAACAACTGGTAAAAATGTCTAGGACTTGCTTCAAAATTTAAAAGGCAGGGGGGTGGGGGGCAATGAGTGAGGATACACATAAAAAAGATTCACCACAAGCTGAAAATTGTTAAAGCTGGTGATATGCATGTATAAAAATATATACAAAGAAGAAAGCTCTTGAATCTGTCTTTAAGAAGCTCTCTATTCTACTAGAACAAATAATTTCACAATTTGTATGGAAACACAAAAACCTTGAATAGCCAAAGCAATCTTGAGAAAGAAGAATGGAATTGGAGGAATCAACCTGCCTGACTTCAGACTATACTACAAAGCTACAGTCACCAAGACAGTATGGTACTGGCACAAAGAGATCAATGGGAAAAAGCAGAAAGCCCAGAGATAAATCCACGTACCTATGGACACCTTATCTTTGACAAAGGAGGCAACAAAATACAATGGAGAAAAGAAAATCTCTTTAACAAGTGGTGCTGGGAAAACTGGGCAACCACCTGTAAAAGAACAAAACTAGAACACTTTCTAACACCATGGTGGTGGTGGTGGTTTAGACGCTAAGTCATGTCCAACTCTTGCAATCCCATGGACTGTGCCTGCCAGGCTCCTCTGTCCATGGGATTCTCCAGACAAGAATACTGGAGTGGGCTGCCATTTCCTTCTCCAGGGGATCTTCCCGACTCAGGAATCGAACCCAGATCTCCTGCATTGCAGGCATATGATTTACCAACTCAAAATGGATTAAAGATCTAAATGTGAGACCAGAAACTATAAAACTCTTTGAGGAAAACATAGGCAAAATACTCTCTGACATAAATCACAGCAAGATCCTCTATGCCCCACCTCCCAGAGTAATGGAAATAAAAACAAAAATAAACAAATGGGACCTAATTAAACTTCAAAGCTTTTGCACAACGAAGGAAACTATAAGCAAGGTGAAAAGGCAGCTTTCAGACTAGGAGAAAATAATAGCAAACGAAACAAGTGACAAAGAATTAATCTCCAAAATATACAAGCAACTCCTGCAGCTCAATACCAGAAAAATAAATGACCCAATCAAAACATGGGCCAAATAAATAAACAGACATTTCTCCAAAGAAGACATATAAATGGCTAACAAACACATGAAAAGATGCTCAACATCACTCATTATTAGAGAAATGCAAATCAAAACCGCAGTAAGGTACCATCTCACGCTGGTCAGAATGGCTGCCATCAAAAAGTCTACAAACAATAAATGCTGGAGAGGGTGTGGAGAAAAGGGAACCCTCTTACACTGTTGGTGGGAATGCAAACTAGTACAGCCACTATGGAGAACAGTGTGGCGATTCCTTAAGAAACTGGAACTAGAACTGCCATATGACCCAGCAGTCCCACTGCTGGGCATACACATGGAAGAAACCAGAATTGAAAGAGACACATGTACCCTAATGTTCACTGCAGCACTGATTACAACAGCTAGGATGCAACCTAGAGTCCATCGGCAGACAAATGAATAAGGAAGTTGTGGTATGTATATACAATGGAATATTACTCAGCTATAAAAAAAAAAAGCATTTGAGTCAGTTCTAATGAGATGAATGAAACTGGAGCCTATTACACAAGTGAAATAAGTCAGAAAGGGAAACACCAGTGCAGTGTTTTAACACACATATATGGAATTTAGAAAGACAATAATGATGACATTATATGCAAGACAGCAAAAGAGACACAGATATAAAGAACAGACTTTGGGACTACGTGGCAGAAGGCAAGGATGGGACCATATGAGAGAAAAGCACTAAAACATGTATATTATCATATGTAAAACAGATGACCAATGCAAGTTTGATGCATGAAACAGGGCACTCAAAGCTGGTGCTCTGGGACAACCCAGAGGGATGGGGTGGGGAGCGAGGTAGGAGGGGGTTCAGGATGGGGGGAAACCTGTATCCCTGTGGCTGATTCATGTCAATGTGTGGCAAAAACCACCACAATATTGTAATTAGCCTCAATTAAATAATTTTAAAAAAAAAGAAGCTCTCTGTTCTATCATGCAAGGCAGCCTTCTTCAAACTTTGTATTTTTATGTCTGCAATTTTCCATAATATAAAGTTTAAAGAAGTCTGCCTTGCCTATTAGAACAGAGAGCTTTTTAAAAACAGATTCAGGAACTTTCTTCTTTGTACATCTGCCCAGTAAAGAGCAAATACTTACTTTAATAAACTAATTTCATTCTTTATGTGAAAGAGAGCAGTATTACTTCTCAATGAAACCTCAACAACTCTGATGATATTTTATTTAAATGATTCTTTTATTAACCCAAATAAAACATATTCATAACTACTTACTGTCTACCTACTTTCTCAGATAGTCTGTCTTGAAGAAGATATAAAAAGTAATTGATACTCTCTAATGAACCAAGAATCTGAAAATACCCTCAAGGATCCAGGGAAAAATGGGCAGGGAAGGAAGACAGTGGATGAAGAGAAAAAAAAGTAAAAAGCAACAAGTACAGTTGTTTAAGAAAAGGCTTTAAGGCTTTCATATTTTTTAATAAGAAAAAAGGCATACAGTTTTCTTCAAGCTAGACAGGTCTTTTAAGTTCCCCTCCTCATCCTGTTCTACAGATGAGGAAGCTACAGCGCAGAGAGAGGAAGTGACTTGCCTCAAGTTACACATCAAGTTGCTAACAAAACCAACATTAAAATTCAGATCTGCTGATTCACAGTACAATGTAAACTTTCTGTATCAAAATTTTTTCTTCTACACTATAATATTCACTACCTGAAGAGAATAACTATTTTATTATTAATATGCACTTCAATTCTGTATTATACCATACTGAAAAAAAAAGGAATAGACTAAGTAAAGGTGGAAGACTGGGAAGAAAATGCAAAGAAACTGCTAAAACGGTTAGACACAAAGACTACATCCACATACCACACTTCCTTCATTCTGAGACACATTTGGCTTTAAGACATAGTATCCATTTCACATTTTTTAAGAAATATAGACACTGTAAAATTTTCATTTCAAAAAATACTAAAATGTGAAACCATACACCTCTAAAGCAATAAAATATAATGTACCCTCTAAGACACAAAAATCACTGTTATTTAAAACCCTATGTCACAAGGCACAAACAACAGAGCAAGAGTCCCATCTTCAAAGGTAAGGAAAAGTTACTAAATACCTAAAGCTATGCGGCATTCTTTTCAGTCATATGTATTAATAAACAAGTCCTTCTAGCCATACATCTCATATGTATGAGCTATGGGACCAGGAAAGCAAAATTTGAATCTCAGCCCTGCCACTTAGCTCTCTGGAATATGGAAAGTTACTAAATTCTCTGAATCTCACTCTCTTCATAAAATGAGATATCCACCTTAGAGAACTGCACGAGAATTAAATGCGGTATTAATAATTTCTTTAAGGAGCATAGTACAGCGGATAGATGAAATAGTTTCCTCCTACAATTCCTATGCGCCAAATGAAATTAAACTAAAAACTACATCCCATTCTTGACTTACAAGGTTGGAATAAATCTATACTAGGACAAATATTTCTAATTTGCTTTGGAATGATTATTTGATAAGAAAAGATAATTTTCTTGAAATGTATCTCATTTCTTCTTCAAATTGGGAACAGAAAACATGACAAATTGTAAGTGTTTAGGTTAAATTTGTAAAATATGTAAACTCAGCACTTTCATGTAGCTATATTGCACTCAATATGCCAGCAAGTTTGGAAAACTCAGCAGTGGCCACAGGACTGGAAAAGGTCAGTTTTCATTCAAATCCCAAAGAAAGGCAATGCCAAAGAATGATCAAACTATCGCACAACTGCACTCATCTCACATGCTAGTAAAGTAATGCTCAAAATTCTCCAAGCCAGCCTTCAGCAATACGTGAACCGTGAACTCCCTGGTGTTCAAGCTGGTTTTAGAAAAGGCAGAGGAACCAGAGATCAAATTGCCAACATCTGCTGGATCATGGAAAAAGCAAGAGAGTTCCAGAAAAACATCTATTTCTGCTTTACTGACTATGCCAGAGCCTTTGACTGTGTGGATCACAATAAACTGGGGAAAATTCTGAAAGAGATGGGAATACAGACCACCTGACCTGCCTCTTGAGAAATCTATATGCAGGTCAGGAAGCAACAGTTAGAACTGGACATGGAACAACAGACTGGTTCCAAATAGGAAAAGGAGTACGTCAAGGCTGTGTATTGTCACCCTGCTTATTTAACTTCCATGCAGAGTACATCATGAGAAACGCTGGACTGGAAGAAACACAAGCTGGAATCAAGATTGCTGGGAGAAATATCAATAATCTCAGATATGCAGATGACACCACCCTTATGGCAGAAAGTGAAGAGGAACTAAAAAGCCTCTTGATGAAAGTGAAAGAGGAGAGTGAAAAAGTTGGCCTAAAGCTCAACATTCAGAAAACAAAGATCATGGCATCCGGTCCCATCACTTCATGGGAAATAGATGGGGAAACAGTGGAAACAGTGTCAGACTTTATTTTCTTGGGCTCCAAAATCACTGCAGATGGTGACTGCAGCCATGAAATTAAAAGACGCTTACTCCTTGGAAGAAAAGTTATGACCAACCTAGAGAGCATATTCAAAAGCAGAGACATTACTTTGCCGACTAAGGTCCACCTAGACAAGGCTTTGGTTTTTCCTGTGGTCATGTATGGATGTGAGAGTTGGACTGTGAAGAAGGCTGAGCGCCGAAGAACTGATGTGTTTGAACTGTGGTGTTGGAGAAGACTCTTGAGAGTCCCTTGGACTGCAAGGAGATCCACCCAGTCCATTCTGAAGGAGATCAACCCTGGGATTTCTTTGGAAGGAATGATGCTAAAGCTGAAGCTCCAGTACTTTGGCCACCTCATGCGAAGAGCTGACTTATTGGAAAAGACTCTGATGCTGGGAAAGATTGGGGGCAGGAAGAGAAGGGGACAACCGAGGATGAGATGGGTGGATGGCATCACGGACTCGATGGACGTGAGTCTGGGTGAACTCCGGGAGATGGTGATGGACAGGGAGGCCTGGCGTGCTGCAATTCATGGGGTCGCAAAGAGTCGGACACGAATGAGCAACTGAACTGAACTGATACTGAACTTATACTCTAAGCCTATTACAAACCCACTGAAGAGAGGAACCATAAATCCACAAGTGGGAGCAAGGAAGGGCTACATGTAGGTTTAGGGAAGGCCAAAAAGATAGATAAAATGACTCAGTGTGTGATCTGTAAGGGCTGGTTTCCTCAACTTTAAGTTCATTCATTAGACAATGTTCAGAAAAGCCAAGACCATATATCTATGATTCAGAGTGCTTTAGTAACTGGATCCTTCAGACTAGGCAAATGTACAGTTTCCGGTTGTTTCCAATAATAATTCATTTTCAAGATGGAACTGTGCCCACCAAAGTGGCTCATATGCAGCAGACACTGAAACAAACCTATCTTCCTTCCTATCCCAAACATAGACTGCTAAGTCGGTTCAGTCGTGTGCGACTCTGTGCGACCCCACAGACGGCAGCCCACCAGGCTCCCCTATCCCTGGGATTCTCCAGGCAAGAATACTGGAGTGGGGTGCCATTGCCTTCTCTAAACATAAACTAGGCCACCCACATATTCCCTCACTATTAGTTCATTTTAGTTGAACAGTTTCCCCCTACTAATTATAAAAATAACAATGCTTGTTTTTATAAGCTGGAAAAATACAAAGAGCATCAGCATTTTTAAATTATCCATCACCTTACCAGCCAATAATTAAAATATTACAAAGGGACATACCAACATTTTTCCTATGAATTTGACCATAATTGTGATCATACCAAACTTTAAATTTGTATAGAGCACTTCCACTAAACACAATTAACTACCAGCCTTTATCTAAATGTCTTTATTTTGGCTTTCTTGAGATTAAATTCACACTAGTTTTTTCCTTACTTAACTCAATGGTTTCCTCTCAATCTTTGTTCTTCCGAGTCTCTTAGCTACATATTTTGCTACTGATAACTTCCTCTTTAGTATAACTCTATCTTAAGTTTCCCTAAACAGTATATTCCTCAATGTCTACAAAAGTCTCTCCAACTAATCTTTTTCTATTTCTTCACTGGCTGTCTTCTGTTAACTTCTGACAATCTCTAAAAATGGTCCAGGCCTGACCTTGAATTTGCTTGCCAACTTTGAATCTCCAGCACTTAACACAATGCCTGGCACAAAGTAGGTGTTCAATTCACATTCGCTTATTGCCTTTGCCAACCCTGACCTGCCACTTACTAGCTGTATGACTTTGGTTAAATTAAATCTCTCTGAACCTCAGTTCTCTCATCTATAAAGTAGGGATAATCAAAGGAAGATAAGGCTTGGAAAGTTCAAAATAGCTTCTGGCACATAGTAGTACCCAATAAATTTTGCTATTAATATCAACATAATCTAGCACAGGAATCAAAAATATTTATTATTATATAAGCTTGAACACTAAATCTAACTGTGAACAATCCAACTTACTTTCACTATATTCTTCTTACCACAGCTATCAAAAAATATTCTTGTACTCATTTCTTTATTACCATCTCCAAGCCATCATTAAGTATTCTAAGTTCTCTCTCTGTAGCCACCATACAAAACCATCATTTATCAATTAGTCTATAACAAGACTTAGTTGATTTCCACACCCTGAAATCAAATCTAATTCCTTAAAACCATTTTTAATTTGTCACTCTTGCCCACAGTTGCTTATAACATGTCCATACTACTGGAATATCATCCTGCAATAACCCACACCCCAACTCCTAGTTCAAAAGATGGCTCAACATTCACCTCTTTCAGGAAACTTTCCCTGATTAATTCCACACCACTCAGATTACTCCTCTGCTCCCAGTCACCTCAGCACCTCAGCACTTAGGTATTCTGTTATACTAAGAGTAAAATGTGATCAGTAAATAGCATTACCAACTTCCACAAAAGTATTTCTACATCCTAAAGAATGGTCCATTACCTACAATGCTTTGTTGATGTGGTTAATAAAGAAACATACAACAAATGCCCTCTTTGGTTTTCATCCTTAACACTATATCATTTTATGTTGGTAAGTGAATGAGTGAAAGTCGCTGAGTTCTGTCTGACTCTTTGCAATCCTGTGAATTATACATAGACAGTCCATGGAATTCTCCAGGTCAGAATACTGGAGTGGGTAGCCTTTCCCTTCTCCAGGGGATCTTCCCAACCCAGGGATCGAACCCAGGTCTCCCACATTTCAGACGGATTCTTAACCAGCTGAGGACAGGGAAACTCTATGTTGGTAAAGTACTTAATTCTTCATAATCCTTTTGCCCTACTCTCAAGCAGTAATCACCTTCTCCTGCTTAAATCCAATGGAAATGCATTAATGGACTATTTCATTTTCTACTACCTTTTCTCTTCTCACATCCCCAAATAAAAATTCGAAAGCTTTAAACAGTAAGGCAGTAGCAATGATATCAAGTTAATCTTCCCTCTAAGTGAAAAGAACTTTGAACCTATCTAACTACAAAACTCTTCCCAAGGCTGAACAATTTCCCAACAACCATGATACACAATCAAATTCTACATCAAAATGCTTGACTCTTATACAGCAACAGGATTATTTGTGTTCATTCTTATTGGGTTACTGTAAGAGATATTGCTTATATATTATATTGCTTTTATATTCTTATATTGCTTTTATATTACACAGACAGTTGAGAAACTCCCTTGCATGGCAGAATTTCTTAAGTATCCTCTCGTGTTCTCTTTAAAGCAACACATTGGATTAAATGATTCCTCACTATCATCCAATCAAAAGCAAACAATAATTGTGCCATTGCTTCTGGGAGGATGAGTTCCTGCTGAGGCAAAACAATGAGAGTTCATCAACAACAATGAGTGTCACAGGGGTTGGAGGAGGGTTGGGGAGGAGGACAATTACCCTCAGAGGTGAGAGTTAACAAGTCTGAGCGTTTGGCCACAGATGGCAAATAGATGGGGAAACAATGGATGGAAAGAGTGAGAGACTATTTCCTTGGGCTCCAAAATCACTGCAGATGGTGACTGCAGCCATGAAATTAAAAGACACTTGCTCCTTGGAATAAAAGCTACGGCCAACCTAGACAGCATACTAAAAAGCAGAGACATTACTTTGCCAACAAAGGTCCGTCTCGTCAAAGCTATGGTTTTTCCAGTAGTCATGTATGGATGTGAGAGATGGACTATAAAGAAGGCTGAGGGCCAAAGAATTGATGCTTTTGAACTGTGGTGTTGGAGAAGACTCTTGAGAGCCTCTTGAACTGCAAGGAAATCCAACCAGTCAATCCTAAAAGGGCTGATGCTGAAGCTGAAACTCCAATACTTTGGCCACCTGATGCGAAGAACTGACTCATTGGTAAAGACCCTGATGCTGGGAAAGACTGAAGGCTGGAGGAGAAGGGGACATCAGAAGTTGAGATGGTTGGATGGCATCACCGACTCGATGGACACGTGTTTGAGTAAGCTCCGGGAGTTGGGGATGGCCAGGAAAGCCTGGCATGCTGTAGTCCATGGGGTCGCAAAGAGTCGGACACGTCAATAACTGAATGATGAAAGACTGAATTGAACTGAAGTGAGCTGTGAATGAACCTACTGCCCGGGCTTTCTGACTCCTACCTGATCAAATGGACAGTTATTCTTGCTGACTTACTCATAAAAGATCCACATCCTTCAGCTACCACACATAAACCTACATACTTCAGCTACCACACATAAACCTATCTCCTTCGCTGCCTGTATACTTTCTCTTAACTGGCCTCCTCATCTTCTAGTCAAACAGCGTGCACCCACACCTCACCTAAAACCTTCGCCTCTCAGTCATCTTCCGGCTTTAGGAAGTGCCTCGTACTCCAGACCCACGTGTCCCACGCCTCTCCTCCCTTCACTCCCAGTTGATTTCCTCCCAGTTTCTGTCAATGCCGACTTCCGAGAGGCCAAACGCGCGCCTTGGCTCCGCACCTTCTCCGAGGACTCCCTTTTCTGAGCATCACCCTATTCCCATCACTTTCTTCGTCCCCAGATCCAGAAGCCTTCCATCACAGGCCTCCTTTCACTGCCACCCTCGAGCGCACAAATCTGCTCTTCCGTTAACTATCCTGCCCCACCTTCACCACCTCTACGCAGCTTCCCCGCCCCAGGCGGCGCCCCCAGGCTCCGCGTCTGCAAACCAGGCCCCTCCCTATGGCTCCGCTCTGGGTCCTGGCCCTCCAGAGGGCGGTGGCCCCGGCAAGCCGCGCGGAGACCATCCAGCAGAGGCTTGGACCCCCGGCTCCGGGCAGCAGAGGGTGGGGGTTGGGGTTGGGGCGGGGGCGGGGCGGCGGGTACTGCTCCCGCCTCAACCGGGCCTGACTCCACAGCTCCCAGAGCCGCGGCCCGGGCCAGGCGAGGAGGGGCCCAAAGCCCGCCTCTCCCGCCTGGGGTTCCCGCCTCTCACCTAGTCGCAGAGGCTCTGGCCTCGCTTTCCTCCTGACCGTCCAGCGAGGGCTCAGCCGCCGTCGCCGTCGCGCTCTCTTCACTCGCTCTTCCACCGCCCCCGACCGGCTGCTGAAGAGCGGACTGGTAGTGGCGAGCCCATTGGCTGTGGCCCGTACTCGCGTCAGCCGGCCCCGACCCGGACCTCGGAATGTGACTGGCTGGCGCGGCGCCTTTTCTCCAAGTCTTGTCCTGATTGGCTCTCCCGCGCCCCTTACCAGAGGACCGCTCACCCTCCTCCGGGTTCTGGCCTCCCACCCCCTCAACCCCGTTTCCATCCGGGCGGGAGGGGGACGCGAAGGGCCAATGGGAGGGCGGAGAGAAGGCCGGGAGGTGGGCTCTGCAGCCGGCCAGCCCGCGGGGCAAGTTCAGCCAATGGGCGCTCCGCCCACGTCCCGGGCTCAGGGGCGCCCCCGCTGGCAGCTAGTGTTCCGGCGGGTCTCGCCCACGGCCACGCCCGGGCTGCCCGTCGCCTGGAAGCGGCACCGGGTGGAAAGGCTAGGAAGATGAGGCGAAGCGGGTCCGAGGGACCGCGGGTAGCCATTGTGGCGTGCTCCAGCACTGTCTACGTGAGGCCCAGCGCTCGCCTTGGCGAGGCTGGTTCGGGTCGGTTGAGAGCCGAGCTGCGGCTCTGTGGTTCCCTAGAGCCTCCGCGAGGTGCTCTAGAGAGAGGGAGCCGAGCGTACGTCTCGTCCAGCCCCGCGGGACTGTGGGCCAAATATTTCCACTTAACACTTCTTCCAGAATAATTTCATATGAAACTTATCCATGGTGAGAAAAATTAGAGTAATGTTTACCTCACGGAGGGAAGAGGGGGAAATGGAAGGGGCCCAGGGCACCTTCAGGGTAGCTGGGAGCGTTTGCCTCTTGATCCGGGTGGTAGTTAACTGAGGTGGTGTATGCCTCGGTAAAAATTCTCCGAGTCGTACAATTAAGATGTTGTGCACCCAACGCACTTTGTGTATAAATATCTCAATTTTTTTAATGATAAAAGAATTGTGAGAAAAACTTGTCATAATATTACTGTAACCTTAGGCTCCATGGGACACCCACTGTATAAACAATCCACTGGGATTTAACTATAATTGAAAAAGTAGAAACTAGAGGAGGGAAAAAAAAAGGATTGTGAGAATTTAAAACGAGTGAAGTTCCTGGCACGCTGAATAAAACACAGATTGGTGCTTTCAGTTCAGTTCAGTTGCTCAGTTGTGTCCGACTATTTGCAACTCCATGAACCACAGCACGCCAGGCCTCCCTGTCCATTACCAACTCCCAGAGTTCACTTAAACTCATGTACATCGAGTTGGTGATACCATCCAGCCATCTCATCCTCTGTCGTCCCCTTCTCTTGCCCCCAATCCGTTCCAGCATAAGGGGCTTTTCCAGTGAGTCAACTCTTCGCATGAGGTGGCCATTGGTGCTTTAAGGGTGGGCTAAAATGGTTCAGAAGATTTACAGCCTGTTTCAGTGACTGACACTCAGTAGAACAAAAGCCCCTAGGGTGTTTCACCTAATTGAAAACTACATAAGCTTACTGAGCTGCCTACTTTGTGGCCTACCTAAGTTATAAACCCAGGAAACTTTATAGTTCTGTAAATAAAAGTAAATTGCACCAAGTCAAAAATGTTATTATCATAGTTTACAGCCTAGGGTTATATATTGCTGAGAATATACGTAGGAATAGACACCAAAAACACATATGCTACTGATAAAGTTGTTATAGCTGTTTATGCATTCCCTCAGACTTTAACTCAAGACAAGATCAAGCTTTAATTTTTTTATTCAAATAGTACCTCTTCGGGCTGTGAGGAAATACTTTTCTTATGGTATATATTAATAACATTTTCTAACTCATATATTGTTCTGTCGGGGTTTCATTAAACAGTTCTTTTGAGGTTCTTCACTCCATCTTTACAACAACTCTATGCAACTATTCATTTATTCATCTGAATTTTGTGGAAGAGAAAATTGGGGCTCAATGAGACAAGTAATTTGCCCAAAATCACATATCTGTTAGGTGGCAGAAGTGGGGTTGAAATCTAGGTCTATTTGATGCAAAATTCCATAATCTTTCTACAGTGCCACATTTGCCTCCTCCCAAACAAAACCAGGTCATTTTGCTTTGTCCTTATTCATCTTTGCCCCACAATGAGTAACACAGAATCTTGCCTATGTCTCTGATGGAACTCATGGGGTTAATAGTGATTATCACCATGCTTTATTTTTATAGATTTCATAACAAAGTGTGAACTACTTAAAAGTAACTTCTTTTGATCAAATGAAAGGGAACACAATTTTGTAGCTACAGTAAACAACCCATTACAACTATCTAGAATGCATCAAAAATGCGCTTTCATAGTATAGACTGAGCACAGCATAGAAAGAGTTTTAGGCAGCTTTCGTGAAGACAGTCAAATTTCTAGTGAGCACAGTTATTCTCTGCAATTCTTTTGGTGTCTCTACCTTGACTGCAAAGAAAGGCAAAGCCAGAGAATGCTCAAACTACCAAACAATTGCACTCATCTCACACGCTAGTAAAGTAATGCTCAAAATTCTCCAAGCCAGGCTTCAGCAATACGTGAACCGTGAATTTCCAGATGTTCAAGCTGGTTTTAGAAAAGGCAGAGGAACCAGAGGTCAAATTGCCAACATCCACTGGATCATCGAAAAAGCAAGAGAGTTCCAGAAAAACATCTATTCTGCTGTATTGACTATGCCAAAGCCTTTGACTGTGTGGATCACAATAAACTGTGGAAAATTCTGAAAGAGATGGGAATACAGACCACCTGACCTGCCTCTTGAGAAATCTGTATGCAGGTCAGGAAGCAACAGTTAGAACTGGACATGGAACAACAGACTGGTTCCAAATAGGAAAAGGAGCACATCAAGGCTGTATATTGTCACCCTGCTTATTTAACTTCTATGCAGAAGAGAGACATCATGAGAAACGCTCGGCTGGAAGAAGCACAAGCTGGAATCAAAATTGCTGGGAGAAATATCAATAACCTCAGATACGCAGATGACTCCACCCTTATGGCAGAAAGTGAGGAGGAACTAAAAAGCCTCTTGATGAAAGTGAAAGAGGAGGGTGAAAAAGTTGGCCTAAAGCTCAACATTCAGAAAACTAAGATCATGGCATCTGTTCCCATCACTTCATGGCAAATAGATGGAAAACAGTGGAAACAGTGTCAGGCTTTATTTTCTTGGGCTCCAAAATCCCTGCACATGGTGATTGCAGCCATGAAGTTAAAAGATGTTTATTCCTTAGAAGGAAAGTTATAACCAACCTAGACAGCATATTCAAAAGCAGAGACATTACTTTGCCAACAAAGGTCTGTCTAGTCAAGGCTATGTTTTTTCCAGCGGTCGTGTATGGATGTGAGAGTTGGACTGTGAAGAAAGCTGAGTGTCGAAGAATTGATGCTTTTGAACTGTGGTGTTGGAGAAGACTCGAGAGTGCCTTGGACTGCAAGGAGATCCAACCAGTCTATTCTAAAGAAGATCAGTCCTGGGTGTTCATTGGAGGGACCGATGCTAAAGCTGAAACTCCAATACTTTGGCCACCTCAAGCGAAGAATTGACTCATTGGAAAAGACCCTGATGCTGGGAGAGATTGGGGACAGAAGGAGAAGGGGACGACCAAGGATGAGATGGCTGGATGGCATCACCGACTCGATGGACATGAGTTTAAGTGAACTTTGGGAGTTGGTGATGGACAGGGAGGCCTGGCATGCTGTGATTCATGGGGTCACAAACAGTCGGACACGACTCAGTGACTGAACTGAACTGAACTGAACTGAAGCTTGGCTGCATACAGTTATGACATCCAGAATTGTTCCACTTTAAACATAAAGTCTGTCTATTAAAAAAACAGACAAATCATGTGATGACAGCATTTAGAGGAACCTATCCCAGAAGCTGTCCTGAAGAGACAGCTCAGAGAACCAGGCAGCCCAGAAACCCAGGCATGAAGATTAATCCTGCTGGAGAAAGGGGTTCGTTATTGTGGATGACGTGAAACGCTTCCTATATAATTATCAAGTGTTGAAGGGCTCCATGCTACTGTTGTGTCAGAGATGGAGAGCTTATCATTAAAGTGACCAGTGATAACGCTCCAGAGCATGCTCTGAGACCTGGTTTCTTGTCTACTTTTGCCCTTACAAGGTCTTCCCTAGTGGCTCAGACGGTAAAGCGTCTGCCTGCAATGCAGGAGACCCGGGTTCGGTCCCTAGGTCGGGAAGATCCCTGGAGAAGGAAATGGCAACCCTCTCCAGTATCCTTGCCTGGAGAATCCCATGGCAGAGGAGCCTGGTAGGCTACAGTCCACAGTCCACAAGGTCGCGAAGAGTCAGGCCTGACTAAGCAACTTCACTCTTCACTTTCCTTGCTCTTAAAAAGACCAAGGGGGAAAACTCGGACTTTCAAAAAAGAAACGTGTATCATCTGTTACTATAACACATACCAGGTGGTTGAATTCAATCCTTTACCTTACGTGGTGAGTTTCATAGCCAGCAGCAATGCTAATACAGTACTAACTGTCAGCCTAGAAAAGGAAATTGCGCCATCATTTGAAGAATTGAGACAAATTGTGGATTTCTTAATCTGGCAGTTTCTTACCTTCATCGTATCAGACACACTATCAATCCATCAGTCTTTAGGCCACAACAAGGAAGGGCCCCTTTTCCACCTTACACTGGTGAAAGAGCCTATAGATAGAATTTATGAACAGGTTGATTGTTATCTTTTCTTGTGTAGGGCTTTTTCTTATTTAGTGAGATCACAGAAGGTTCAATCTATCACAGCTCCTATGCAGTTAGTCCAGTCACCAAATATGTATGAGATCCTATTCAGTGGCTCAGAATCAAAATGATACTTTGATCCACTTGAGCAATGAACTGCGCAATATGTACAATATTGTACAATATGCCATGCCTACAGAATGAAGCAGACTCTTTTTATTGTGAATAATGAGGGCATATTTTTCTTCATATTACTTTCTTTGCATTGAGTATTAGGAAGAAAAAATGGCTTGCTGTTTTTCAGTCGCTAAGTTGTGTCCAACTCTTTCTGACCCAATGGACTGTAGCATGCCAGGCTTTCCTTTAACCCTCTATTTCCCATGGTTTGCTCAAGTTCATGAGTATTGAGTCAGTGATGCTGCCTAACCATCTCATCCTCTGTCATCCCCTTCTCCTCCTGCCCTCAGTCTTTCCCAGCATCAAGGTCTTTTCCAGTGTGTTGGCTTTTCATATCAGGTGGCCAAAGTACTGGAGGGATATTCAGGGATGATTTCCTTTAGGATTTATTAGTTTTATCTCCTTGAAGTCCAAAGGACTCTCAAGAGTCTTCTCCAGCACCACAATTCAAAAGAATCAATTCTTTGATGCTCAACCTATTTTTGTGGTCTTTTTTTTAATGGCTCAGCAAAAACAATAAAACCAGTATAATCACTGGTTTTTCTTTGTACATACTTTTTTTGGGGTGTAAGGAGTCTTACTAACTCATTTGATTCTTCCCAGAGAGTGCTGCTCTTTAATGGAAATGAAAACACCGAATGTTTTTTTTTATTCCACTCTGCTTTCTATAACCAATCAGTATTTTTTAATGTTTGTGTGTTTTTTATAAAATTTAGTTGTGATTCATTATTGAATTTTGTTTCCACTGTTAGTTTGTAAACATAGTAGTATAGCCCTTTTTTTCATATATGAGTATAAATGAAATAGTATTTTTTAAAAGTACAGTTTGAGCACTGCATAAGTTTTCTCTCCCCCATACTGTTTTCAAACACCTAAAAATTATAATTCATTTAATTCACTCTTTCTACCACATGAATAAATGATTGTTTTTTGTCTGTTCTGGAGACAACTTTACCTAACATCAGTTAGTCAGTCAGTTCAGTTATTCAGTCATGTCCGACTCTGCAACCCCATGGACTGCAGCACGCCAGGTTCCCCTGTCCATCACCAGCTCCTGGAACCTGCTCAAACTCATGTCCATTGAGTCGGTGATGCCATCCAATATCTCATCTTCTGTCGTCCCCTTCTCCTGCCTTTAATCTTTCCCAGCATTAGAGTCTTTTCCAGTGAGTCAGTTCTTCGAGTCAGGTGGACAAAGTATTGGAGCTTCAGCTTTAGCATCAGTCCTTCCAATGAATATTCAGGACTGATTTCCTTTAGGATTGACTGGTTGGATCTCCTTGTTGTCCAAGGGACTCTCAACAGTCTTCTCCAACACCACAGTTCAAAAGCATCAATTCTTTGGTGCTCAGCTTTCTTTATAGTCCAACTCTCACATCCATACATGACTACTGGAAAAGCCATAGCTTTGACTAGACGGACCTTGTTGGCAAAGTAATGTCTCTGCTTTTTAATGTGCTGTCTAGGCTGGTCATAACTTTTCTTGCAAGGAGTAGGTGTCTTTTAATTTCATGGCTGCAGTCACCATCTGCAGTGATTTTGGAGCCCCCCAAAATAAAGTCTGTCACTGTTTCCATTGTTTTCCCATCTATTTGCCATGAAGTGATGGGACCAGATGCCCTGATCTTAGTTTTTTGAATGTTGAGTTTTAAGCCAGCTACTTCACTCTCATTTTTCACTTTCATCAAGAGGCTCTTCAGTTCCTCTTTGCTTTCTGCCATAAGGGTGGTGTCATCTGCATATCTGAGGTTATTGATATTTCTCCTGGTCATCTTGATTCCAGCTTGTGTTTCAACCTGCCTGGCATTTCACATGTACTCTGCATATAAGTTAAATAAGCAAGGTGACATTATACAGCCAAGAAACAAGATGGCAGAGTAGAAGGATGTGTGCTCATCTTCTGTGAGAACTCCAAAAGTGCAACTCACTGCTGAACAACCATTGACAGCAGAATGTTGGATCCAACCAAAAAGAGATACCCACGTCCGGGGGCAAAGGAGAAGCCCCAACAAAACAGTAGGAGGGGTGAAATCGCATTTAGAATCAAACGTCATACCCACTAGCGATGCTCAGATGGCTCAAACAAAACTTTGTGTGCACCAGGACCTAGAGGCCACACAGAGACTGAGCCAGACTTGCCTTTGAGTGTTTGAGTGTCTCCTGTGGAGGCATGGGTCAGCAGTGACCTGCCCCTGGGACAGAGGATCTGGCTGCAGCAGACCTGGGACGCCCAGCGTGTGGCATAAGCCCTCTTGGAGGAAGTCACCCTTAGCCCCACCATAGAGCTACCAAGCTACCCACAAACTCCATAAAAATTATACCAAAGAAATTCTCACACTGTTAAGGAAGTTCTAGGACCTACAACTGATTTCCCAATCTTGGGATTTGGCAAAGGGACTGAGAACCCCCAGGGAGTTTGACTTTGGAGGCCAGTGAGAGACCTGAGTCAGACTTGCCTGTGCGTGTCCAGAAGTGGGTCAACAGTGTGGCCTCAGGCCAAACAACAGGGAGGGAACACAGCCCTGCCCTTCCAACAGTTGAATTCTCAGGCCTAGCCAAAAAGCCTTAAGAAGAGGCAAAATTTTGCCTCCCCTACAATTTCTTGGTGATAAGGTTGGGATTTTAACAGTTGGGACACTCAGATATCCTGACAAAAAACTGGCAGAAGGTAACAGTTCTTACACATTGGTCCTTTAAATCTCTGCCTGCATGCCCCAACCAAAACAAGAAAAATAAGTCTCTCCTTATCTTTTCCGTTTCTAAATGTAGACTGTCAGGAGAAAAATACATGTGAAAATTAGTTCTTTGAATTGTGACTTTTGTAAATTTGGTTCCCAGTACCTATTGACAATAATCCACAGGCTCCTTATCTTTTTTTTTTTTTTTTCTGTTTCTTTAGTAGTATCTGTCATAAGGAGAAAAATCATAAAATGAGATGCCCCATTCATCTTGTTTCTTGTCATCAGAGCTTGGCTTTGTGACCAGTGAAAATATTCTATCTGGTCTCCACCAGCTGGACTGGACAGTACAAGTGTTGGCTTGAGTTAACCAAACAGGCTAGAAATCAAGACACAAAATGACAAGCAGCATTCTCATTGTCCAACCTTGCCAGCTTTGTCTTAATTAGAGATTGCAACCCTAGGGAGCCTTTGTTTTACCTTCATTGTCTTCCTAGAGCTGCTGCTGCTGCTGCTGCGTCACTTCAGTCATGTCCGACTCTGTGCGACCCCACAGATGGCAGCCCACCAGGCTCCCCCGTCCCTGGGATTCCCCAGGCAAGAACACTAGAGTGGGTTGCCATGTCCTTCTCCAATGCATGAAAGCTAGGAAGCCCTTATCCTAGTATTGCCCGCTGGATGCCACTGATTAGCTAGTTAATGCCGGAAGCATTTCGAATCCCTGTAGGAAGCAAGAGACAACAGTTTCACAAACCCTGTTCTTACTACTTGTAACAGTGAAGCTCTTTGCATTCTTAGGCTAAATCTGTGAGTGAACTTTGTGGGTCTTTGGAGGGCTGCATTTTTTCTACTCTCCGGGGATGCCTGTCATATCTGTGGTTAAGCCATAAAAGGTTTATTGAATTTTAAGCCATAAAAAGGCTTGTTGGTTTTGAGTCATAATTAAAATAGGTATGTCGTGTCTGACTCTTGCAGCCCCATGGACTGTAGCTCACCCGGCTCCTCTGTCCATACTGGAGCAGATGCCATTTCCTCCTCCAGGGGATCTTCCTGACCCAGGGATCAAACCCACGTCTCTTGCATTGGCAGGGAGATTTTTTAACTCTGAGCCACCTGGGAAGCCCCTAAAATAGGTATATTCTTGAATATTTAAACTTTTATATGTCAGTTTTTTTAGCACCCACCCTAAATACATATCCCATTGCTACCTATGGGAAGGTCAAATTGAAAGGAAAAAATAAGACAAAGGTAACTCTTGTTTAAGTCTGTAAATTTTGCTTTTCTGTATTTACACCTAACACATGGCTAAGATTTAAAATGAAAACTGTAACATCTCTTTTCATATCTGTCTCTATATGTCTATGTGTATATGTAATATTTTTCTATCTCTGGATGATATTGCCAAAATTACTTTGTAAAAGAGTTGTATTTAATTGGCTTAAAACATAAATGCTTACATAAATTAAGTATTCATAAAACTCTCAGAAATATAGAAACTAACCCAAATGTTTCTCAGGTACACAACATCTGGGGTGAAAGCTAGCTTAAGTTTGTTGGTTTTAGTAAAAGTGGTTATGTCTCCAAAGTTGTCAGCATTAGATGTAATGAAAACACAGAATGTATTCTATTAATATTTGGGTTTACTAGTCAGAAGAATTTATGTTATCTCAACTAGATGTTTGAGATTGTAAAATTTTAAAATCAGCATGTATAATGAAAATAAATTACTTGATGTATGTCAAACACAACAATATGTTTAAAAAGTTGGAGAAAGTCATGTTTTAACTTTTAGGCTCTTTGCTTCTATGGTTTTTAAAAAATATTTGCCTGATTTATCTACAGGAAAAATAATTTATACTTGTTTTTTTATTAACAAACAGTAACACAATGAAATATTATATCTACTTAAAAATAGTTTCCAAAATCTGTTCTGAAGCTCGAGGCTGTAAAGTTATATTATGTTAAATTATGGATATTCAAATCTGTATGCTTGTCCAGAAGCATTACAACTGGACATGGAACCACGGACTGGTTCCAAGTTGGGAAAGGAATACGTCAAGGCTGTGTATTGTCACCCTGCTTATTTAACTTATATGCAGAGTACCTCATGCAGAATGCCAGGCTGGATGAAGCACAAGCTGGAATCAAGATTGCCATATCAATAACCTCAGATATGCAGATGACACCACCATTATGGCAGAAAGAAAAGAGGAACTGAAGAGCCTCTTGATGAAAGTGAAAGAGGAGAGTGAAGAACCTGGCTTAAAACTCAACATTCAAAAAACTAAGATCATGGCATCCACTCCCATCACCACATGGCAAATAGATGGGGAAGCAATGGGACATGACTGAGCGACTGAACTGAACCAAACTGATGGATATTCATTGAATATCTAGATCATTTCTAAATGAGATAAAACACTAAAACATTAATTGCTAACCCTAAGTTTATTTACTTTTGGCTTCTTAATTTTTGGGTAAAGGATTTGAAGGTAAAGAATCTGCCTACAATGCAGGAAACCTGGATTTGATTCCTGAGTCAGGAAGAGCTCCAGGAGAAGGGAATGGCAACCCACTCTAGTATTCTTGCCTGGAGAATCCCATGGACAGAGGAGTCTGGCAGCCTACAGTCCATGGGGTCGCAAAGAGTCAAACATGACTGAGCAACTAACATTTCTTAATTTTTGCAAAGAGAAAAAAGATATTTGAGGGTCTGTTACTATACATATTTTTTGCCACATTAAAAAAAATTGTGTATATGAAAAAGCATATATCTCTAAAACTTATAGATTTTTATAATTTTGTGCCAGGTATACCTCATTTTATTACACTTCACATTATTGTTCAGGAGACTGCCTGCAATGCAGGAGACCTGAGCTCAATCCCTGGGTCAGGAAGATACCCTGGAGTATGAAATGGCAACCCACTCCAGTATTCTTGCTTGGAAAATTCCATGGACAGGGGAGCCTGGTGGGCTCTAGTCCATGGGATCACAAGGGGTTGGACACAACTGAGTACATACACACCCATAAGATGTTTTTAAATGATTGAAATAATACGTGGATAGAAACGAGTTAAATTTTTTCTCTGTTGACGTGACAAAGTTTATTAGATTATTGGTCTGCTTTTGTAAAATTTTTACATTTTTTAATACAGTTTTTAAAGGCTGTGCTACGTTTGGTCTGCTTTTAATACAAGATTATAAAAGGATGTTTTCTTTAGTTTTGTTTAATCTGTCAAGGAAATAAATATTTTGTGTTTGATCAAAATAATTTCCTATTTCTCACACTGTATTTATTAGGTCTTTGCTTACTTACAAAAACAGTCTTCAGTATTAAAATAGCTGATGGGTTATTTTTTTTTAAACACCTATGTATTGTTTTGCATTTCCCTTTAAAATCTTTCAATAGTCACCTTAATTAGATATCTTGTTTTTCAGTTGCCTGTGATACTACTTAAGTGTTTTAAACCTTTTGACAATTTTGATAAATTTCCCCCAATCAAATTCAGATGAAGACTTTTTGACCTTGAACTAACTTGGATTTTCCATATGGCCCCCAGAAGATCTCAAAAGACTTGTTTGAGATCTCTCCTTAAAAAGAGAGAGAGAGATTAATTAGCTTATTTAATGTGTTAAATTACATAGAAAGCATTGTTAAAAATGCTAAACAACTTTGATTTGTTTATATTTGTATGGCCATATGTTGCTAAATTTCAAGAATTTTCCAGAATTTCTAGAAATTTGTCAGTGTCCTTATTATCTGTACAAGTAGTCATAAACCCAATTATTATTTTAAAGCATTCCATGTCACAGAAATAACCAAATGTCCCTGATAATTTTATCATTTTTTAAATAGTGAACTCTTACCAGATCTTTAACCATGGCTATTTTTAAATCTTTCTTCATTCACAGTTATTGATGAGTCTGACTCTTTGTGACCCCATGGACTGCAGCACACCAGGCCTCCCTGTCCATCACCAAGTCCCAGAGTCTACTCAAACCCATGTCCATTGAGTTGGTTATGCCATCCAACCATCTCATCCCCAGTCGTCCCCTTCTCCTCCTGCCTTCAATCTTCCCCAGCATCAGAGTCTTTTCCAGTGAGTCAGTTCTTTGCATAAGGTGGTCAAGGTATTGGAATTTCAGCTTCAGCATCAGTCTTTCAGTGAATATTCAGGACTAATTTCCTTTAGGATTGACTGGTTGGATCTCCTTGCTGTCCAAGGGACTCTCAAGAGTCTTCTCCAACACCACAGTTCAAAAGCATCAACTCTTCGGCACTCAACTTTCTTTATAGTCCAACTCTCACATCCATGACTACTGGAAAAACCACAGCTTTGACTAGATGAAACTTTGTTGGCAAAGGAATGTCTCTGCTTTTTAATATACTGTTTAGGTTGGTCATAACTTTTCTTCCAAAGAGTAAGCATCTTTTAATTTCATGGCTGCAGTCACTATCTGCAGTGATTTTCTAGCCCCCCCCCCCCAAAATAAAGCCTGTCACTGTTTCCACTGTTTCCCCATCTATTTCTCATGAAGTGATGGGACCAGATGCCATGATCTTCATTTTCTGAATGCAGAGTTTTAACCCAACTTTTTCACTTTCCTCTTTCATTTTCATCAAGAGGCTCTTCAGTTCCTCTTCACTTTCTGCCATAAGGGTGGTGTCATCTGCATATCTGAGGTTATTGATATTTCTCCTGGCAATCTTGATTCCAACTTGTGCTTCATCCAATGCAGCGTTTATCATAATGTACTCTGCATAGGAGAAGACGATGGCACCCCGCTCCAGTACTCTTGCCTGGAAAATCCTATGGACGGCGGAGCCTGGTGGGCTGCAGTCCATGGGGTCGCTAAGAGTCAGACACGACTGAGCGACTTCACTTTCACTTTTCACTTTCACGCATTGGAGAAGGAAATGGCGACCCACTCCAGTGTTCATGCCTAGAGAATCCCGGGGATGGGGGAGCCTGGTTGGCTGCCGTCCATGGGGTCGCACAGAGTCGGACACGACTGAAATGACTTAGCAGCAGCAACTCTGCACATAAGTTAAATAAACAGAGTGACAATATACAGCCTTGACGTACTCCTTTCCATATTTGGAACCAGTATGTTGTTCCATGTCCATGTTGCTTCTTGACCTGCATACAGATTTCCCAAGAGGCAGGTCAAGTGGTCTGGTATTCCCATCTCTTTAAGAATTTTTCACAGTTTGTGGTGATCCACACAGTTAAAGGCTTTGGAATAGTCAATAAAGCAGAAATAGATGTTTTAATTCTCTTGCTTTCTCGATGATCCAACAGATGTTGGCAATTTGATCTCTGGCTCCTCTGCCTTTTCTAAATCCAGCTTGAAAGTATATTGGGTACCTCAAGAAGAGCAGAATTCACCTAAATCTATGGATACTATGGCGCATGGGTACATAGGCAAAGTCTGATGGTGAATTCTTGATTGGCTTCTTATCCTTGAAAGACTTTCAAAGTTTCAGCCTAAGATTCCTTATTAAAAGTTCTATCAAAGCAGACTTAAAATAAACCTATATGATAAGTCATTCTTGCTGAACTTATGTAAATAATCAGGCTAAGTTTAACAAGACTAAACTTATTTTACAAAAAGAAAATAGTCTTACTGTAATTATGTTTAATAAAAATGGGGTTGACTCTAGAGAGAAAACATATTTCAGTGAAAAATTATAACACATTCTTATAACTATTAGATTCTAATTGTGTTCACTGTCTTTGAGGTTTTGTTACCTACTCATAAACTGCTCTGGATTTTGAATTCTAGTTTCCTCCAGTATATGGCTACCGCTCTCCAAAATGATCACTTCTAATTTTTCTCCCACTCTTCTGACTTGAAATCACTAAGAATTAAAAATGCCCTTTTCCCCAAGTCCTAAAATCTAAAACTAGATGACAATATAAGCTTCAGAAAAATCACCACAACAAATCATACATCAAAAGAAAACCTTCATGCCTGCTGTCTTTTGTGGGCCACTCAGAAAATTCACCAGAACACCCAGCGCCATAACCAGAGACTTTCAAACTTCAAACCAGGACATTCATCAAAGTATAAAAAACTGCCCTCCTCATTCTACCATCTAAAGATGCTTCGAAGCTTAAGTCTAGAAATCTTCTCACCTGGCTGTCCTCTGTACTCAGAAACTAGGTTTCCAACTGTTAATATTTATTTTTCTTTTGTTTCCATTAAAAAAAAAACTCATTGAATGCCTGATTGTTCACATCAAATAGAGAGCTAATTTAGATGAATTACTACTCTCACCTGTACCACTGCCTGCTGAACTGAGACACTATTGTTCAAATGAACTGACCTATCCTCAAGACTAAGAGACTTACTCAATGAGAAACGGAATAATCTGCCAACTCAGATTCTGGATTATGAATCTTTAGGGGGAAGTTTCAAAGTAGAGGAATAAAAAGTGGCAGACTATGCCACTCCAAAATATGCTACTTTGACATAAGGATTATTTTGAACTAAAGGCACTTGGACGAATGCTGCTACCGCTACTGGGTCACTTCAGTCATGTCTGACTCTTTGCCACCCCATGGACTGTAGCCTGCCAGGTTCCTCTGTCCATGGGATTCTGCAGGCAAGAATACTGGAGTGGGTTGCCAAGCTCTCCTCCAGAGGATCTTCGCAACCCAGGGATCAAATCCACATCTCTTACGTCTCCAGCATTGGAAGGCAGGTTCTTTACCACTAGTGCACCTGCTATTTGAAACAATAACAGATGCCAAAAAGACTTCTAATCTCCCCATTTCTTCCTAAAAACAGGAGGTGAAATCTCCTGTGTGAAGGATACTCTCCCTATGCCAGGAGAAAGAAACGTTCTTCAATAGGGAATTAAAAGTGATAGAATCCTGTATAAGCAGACCTGTTAAAATAATTCTTGTCTTTCTTTAACCTTCCCACGTAATTTAGTTACTTTTCCACAACTTCTTCTTTGTTTCATGTAATGTAAAAGCCTGTAGGTTTTGCCAGTTTTGGGGGGTGGGGAGAGGTCTTCGTTTTCTTATCAAGCCCCTGTGTCATGTAAAACACAAATGTGTATACATTTGTCTTATCTTATGTCAGTTTAATTCTCAGGCCCTGTTGAAAACCTCTAAGAAGACAGAGGTAAAATTTTGCCTACCTTTTCGAGCATCTCCTCTAGATCCTGTTTATTGATAACAGTGTTCTTTTGTTAGCTGGCTCACAGGTATTGGAAGAAGAACAGTAAATGTAACATTTCTTTAAATACCACCTGTTGTCTTTTTTCCAAGTGTCATTGTGAACAGAAGTAACTGTCTTGCTGGCCAGTTTCTTCCCACAACTGATTTGATAGTCATTTGCCCATTTTTTGTGTATAAGCATTGGCATTTATTTGGAATTTACTTTGGGGGTGGTAGTAAATCAATAGAACCCTGAGACCTGGAGGTTATTTTCTTTTTCTTGTCTTTTTTTCTTTTTTTAGCAATTTACTCCCTTTGTGCACCAATCAGAATAGAGCTGCCGCCAATGTCCAGAAGTGAGAATCACTAGTTCATTATCTGTATTCTAGCACCACAACATGTCCAAGGTGTAAGTCACAGACTGACTCCCCTCCGTCTTGCTCTTTGGGTGGTTCTTTTAGAGAACTATGCCTAAAGTCTCTGAAATCAGTATCAGCTCACCCTTGAGCTTCTAGGGAGAGGCCTCTTAACAGAAACAAAGGACCTGAACTAGGAGAGCCTTAGGCAGCAAACCACACCTATGTGTAGAAAAATTGCCAGTGATTACAAATGTATGACTCTTAAGGAATTAAAACTTACATTTGACTTAGTCCCCAGTCATTTATTTTCCAGAATGGAGAACAGTGCATAGATTAGTTTCTCCATGAAAAAAAGCCATTTTACCACACTGTTAGATATTTATTAGTGCAGCCAATTGTATGGTTTTTTCCCAATGAATTAATCAGTGGTTAGCTTGAGAAGAATAAAGCAGTGATGAAGAGTCCTGACTCTAGGGACTTCCCTAGTGGTCCAATGGTTAAGAATCCAACTTCCACAGCAAGGGACACAGATTTGATCCCTGGTCTGGGAACTATGAGGGCTTCCTGGTAGCTCAGTTGGTAAAGAATCTGCCTGCAATGCAGGAGACCCGGGTTCAATTCTTGGGACGATCCCCAGAAGAAGGAAATGGCAACCCACTCTAGTATTCTTGCCTGGAGAATCCCATGGACAGAGGAACCTGGCAGACTATAGTCCATGGGGTCACAAGAGTCAGCCATGACTTAGTAAGCAAACCACCACTGGGAACTAAGATCCCACACACCTTGTAGCAGATAGGGCCTCAAGCTGCAACTACTGAGCCTATGTGCCACAACTAGAGAGAAGCTTGCATGCTGCAATAAAAGATTCTGCATGCTGCAACAAAGACCCGATGCAGCCATAAATAAATTAATAAAATTAGTGTTTTTAAAAAAAAGACTTCCCTGTTGATCCAGTGGTTAAGAATCTTCTTGCCAATGCAGAGGACACAGGTTCCATTCCTAGTCCAGAAAGATTCCACATGCCACAGGACAACTAAGCCCATGCGCTACAAGTACTGAGTCTATGCGCACAGCTACTGTAGCCTGCACACCTAAGAGTCTGTGCTCTGCAGCAAGAGAAGCCACCACAATAAGAAGCCCAAGCACCACAGCTAGAGAGTAGCTTCTGCTCACTGCAACTAAAGAAAACCCACAAATGCTGCAACAAAATAAAGAGAGGAGAGACATATGTCCTGACTCTGGCACTGAACACCTGGCATTACACCACCTAGTAAGTGGTACAATCCAAGCACTACCACTTACTATCTGTATGACCATGGGCAAGTTATTTATCCTCTTTGTCTCAGTTTCCTGGGGCTAAAATGGAAATAGCAGTAACAGCATTTATGTCATGGAAATGCTATCCCGCTGAATGAGTTAATATTATATCTTAAAGCATTTTAGCACGTAGTAAGGCCTATGTAAAGGCTTATTTTTATGATCGTTAAATTCCAAGGGGGCAAGTTGAGTGAAAGATTTCTCATAACCAATAATGTCTCTGTCTTTTGAAGATATACAAATATGCCAAACATTTTAGAAATACTATTTCCAAACTTCACAGCAAGGTAGGTATTATTGTCTCCATTTTACAAAGAAGTGGAATGTTAGTAAATTTAATTTCATTGCCTAAGAGCACATAACTATCTGAATAACGAAGCTGGGAATTCTAACAAGGTGTGCCTAGTTCCAAAATGTGTGCCCTTCCACTGCTCGATAGTCTTCTAAAAGTTACCTGACCATTCATTACTTTCATGACTCAACTCAAAATATGCTGCATTTATTTATATCCACACTATTTTAGGACTGGTCTGAGAGTCATTTTGCCCATCTCCTTTCGCAAGTGGGAAAATTGTGTTCTTAAGAAAGTAAGTGGCTTTCCCAACACTAATTATTACTTGGAAAAGGTCAGTTTTCATTCCAGTCCCAAAGAAAGGCAATGCCAAAGAATGCTCAAACTACCGCACAATTGCACTCATCTCACATGCTAGTAAAGTAATGCTCAAAATTCTCCAAGACAGCCTTCAGCAATACGTGAACCGTGAACTTCCTGATGTTCAAGCTGGTTTTAGAAAAGGCAGAGGAACCAGAGGTCAAATTGCCAACATCCGCTGGATCATCGAAAAAGCAAGAGAGTTCCAGAAAAACATCTATTTCTGCTTTATTGACTATGCCAAAGCCTTTGACCGTGTGGATCACAATAAACTGTGGAAAATTCTGAGAGAGATGGGAATACAGACCACCTGACCTGCCTCTTGAGAAATCTGTATGCAGGTCAGGAAGTAATAGTTAGAACTGGACATGGAACAACAGACTGGTTCCAAATAGGAAAAGGAGTGCATCAAGGCTGTATATTGTCATCCTGCTTATTTAACTTATATGCAGAGTACATCATGAGAAACACTGGACTGGAAGAAACTCAAGCTGGAATCAAGATTGCTGGGAGAAATATCAATAACCTCAGATATGCAGATGATACCACCCTTATGGCAGAAAGTGAAGAGGAACTAAAAAGCCTCTTGATGAAAGTGAAAGAGGAGAGTGAAAAAGTTGGCTTAAAGCTCAACATTCAGAAAACGAAGATCATGGCATCCGGTCCCATCACTTCATGGGAAATAGATGGGGAAACAGTGGAAACAGTGGCAGACTTTAGTTTTTTGGGCTCCAAAATCACTGCAGATGGTGACTGCAGCCATGAAATTAAAAGACGCTTACTCCTTGGAAGAAAAGTTATGACCAACCTAGATAGCCTATTCAAAAGCAGAGACATTACTTTGCTGACTAAGGTCTGTCTAGTCAAGGCTATGGTTTTTCCAGTAGTCATGTATGGATGTGAGAGTTGGACTGTGAAGAGGGCTGAGCGCTGAAGAATTGATGCGTTTGAACTGTGGTGTTGGAGAAGACTCTTGAGAGTCCCTTGGACTGCAAGGAGATCCACCCAGTCCATTCTGAAGGAGATCAACCCTGGGATCTCTTTGGAAGGAATGATGCTAAAGCTGAAGCTCCAGTACTTTGGCCACCTCATGTGAAGTGTTGACTCATTGGAAAAGACTTTGATGCTGGGAGGGATTGCGGACAGGAGGAGAAGGGGACGGCAGAGGATGAGATGGCTGGATGACATCACTGACTCGATGGCCATGAGTCTGAGTGAACTCTGGGAGTTGGTGCTGGACAGGGAGGCTGGCGTGCTGCGATTCATGGGGTCTCAAAGAGTTGGACACGACTGAGCGACTGAACTGAACTGAATCACTGTTAAGTAGCCATTGAATATCAACTGAACATTGCTGGTAGGGAAAGGAATGAATTTATGTGTATCGCTTATCACATTGCCTTTTACTTAGTAAGCAATCAGCACCAGCTATTTTTGTCATTGTTCATTTACTCATTAATTCATTTAGTAAACATTTGTTAGGTATTTCTGACAAACATCTGGGAGTACAAAAATTAATAGGATATGATTCCTTTTGAATGTCCAGTAGTTGTTCAGTATGGAAGCCATTAACCACATATGGCTATTGAGCACTTGAAATGTGGCCAGTCTAGATTGGAATATGCTATAAGTATAAAAAATGCAGAATTTTGAAGACTTAGTACCAAGAAATAAGGTAAAAGACCTCATTGATAAATATGTTACATATTGAAATGATAATATTGTAATGTATTAGCCTAAATTAAAATAGTTAAATTCTTTTAATCTATTTCTCTTTACATTTTTAATGTGACTACTAAAAAATTACATGTGGTTAGTATTATATTTCTATTGGACAACAATGATCAAGATGGCAAAAAAATAAGGACAATTAAAGGTAGTCCAATGAGAAGTCACTTAGTAATGTCCAACTCTTTGCAACCTTGTGGACTGTAGCCCACCAGGCTTCTCTGTCCCTGGAATTCTCTAGGCAAGAATTACTAGAGTGGGTAGCTATTCCCTTCTCCAGGGGATCTTCCACCCTAGGAATCAAACTCAAAGCTAGCATACAACTACACATGCTAGCAAAATAATTCTCAAAATCTTTCAAGCTAGGCTTCAGTGGCACATGAACTGGGAACTTCCAGATGTATTAGCTGGATTTAGAAAAGGCAGAGGAACCAGAGATCAAATTGCCAACATCTATTGGATCATAGAGAAAGCAAGGGAATTCCAGAAAAACATCTACTTTTACTTCATCAACTATGCTAAAGCCTTTGACTGTGTGGATCATAACAAACTGTGGAAAATTCTCAAAGAGATGGGAACACCAGACTACTTTACCTACCTCCTAAGAAATGCATATGCAGGTCAAGAAGCAATGGTTAGAGCCAGACATGGAACAACAGACTGGTTCAAAATTGGGAAAGGAGTACAACAAGGCCGTATATTTTCATCCTGCTTATTTAACTTACATGCAGAGTACATCATGCTGGGCTGGATGAATCATAAGGTGGGATAAGATTGCTGAGAGAAATATCAATAACCTCAAATATGCAGATGATACCACCCTAATGGCAGAAAGTGAAGAGGAACTAAAGAACTAAAGGAACTTCACCTTGATGAAGGTGAAAGAAGAGAGTAAAAAAGCTGGCTTGAAACTCAACTCTCAAAAAAACTAAGATCATAGTATCTGATCCCATCACTTCAGGGCAAACAGTTGGGGGAAAAGTGGAAACAGCAGCAGATTTTATTTTCTTGGGCTCCAAAATCACTGCAGATGGTGATTGCAGCCATGAAATTAAAAGACACATGCTCCTTGGAAGAAAAGCTATGACCAACCCAGACAGCATATTAAAAAAGCAGAGACATCACTTTGCCGACAAAGATCTGTATAGTCAAAGCTATGATTTTTCCAGTAGTCATGTACCGGTGTGAGAGTTGGACCATAAAGAAGGCTGCATGCCAAAGAATTGATGCTTTTGAACTGTGGTACTGGAGAAGTACCACAAGGGACTCTTGAGAGTCCCTTGGGCAGCAAGGAGATCTTTACCAATCAATCCCTAAGGAACTCAACCCTGAATACTCATTGGAGGGACTGATGATGAAGCTGAAGCTCCAATACTTTGGCCACATAATACAAACAGCCAACTCACTGGAAAAGACTCTGACGCTGGGAAAGATTGAGGGCAGGAGGAGAAGGGGGAGACAGAGGATGAGATGGTTGGATGGCATCACCAACTCAATGGGACATGAGTTTGAGCAAACTCTGGGAGATAGTGAAGGTCAGGGAAGCCTGGCATGCTGCAGTGCATGGAGTTGCAAAGATATGACATGACTTAGCAAATGAACAAGCAGAACAAACTGATTAGAAGAGTCATTAAAACATCTGTGGGAGCACAGAGGACAAACTGCCCAGAAGTCAAGAAAATCTTCACAGAGGAGGTAAAATTTGACTTGAATCCTAAAAGATAAGTAAGAATATCATCAGATGAATATTTTCCAGACAGAAGATAAACATGTATAATGTCATATAAATATGAAAGAATAACTGACACATTTTTAGTTTGGGGATGAGAAAATGGGAAAGGGAGAGAGATTCAGATGGCTATAACTTGGGCCACGTTAGTGGGAATCCTTAAGAAGAAAGGGCCTCTGGTTCCTCTGCCTTTTCTCTACTTCTGAGAAAAGATATCTCAGAAGTAGAACTAATGGGACTTGGTAACTCTTGTCAGGGAAGCAACAAAAAGAGAGGGAGAGATACCTAGTTGTTTTTGTACATGGCTATGTATTGACATTTCCTTCTGTTCATTCACCAAATAATTTACTGAAGATTTATTTAGGTACCAGGTAATAGGCAGTAGTGCATAATGGGCTCCTGGTGACAATGTTTTAACATTATGTGATTATGTCTTAAAGATTCATGAAAGATCAGAAAAGAGTATATTATTAAACTCACATTTAATTACTGTCCTGGGCTTCTTTGGTGACTCAGTGGTAAAGAATGCTCCTGTCAATACAGGAGACACAGGTTTGATCCCTGGTCTGCGAAGATACCCTGCAGAAGGAAATGGCAACCCACTCTTGTATTCTTGCCTGGAAAGCCCCAAGGACTGAGGAGCCTGGCAGGCTACACCCCATGGTGTTGCAAAGAGTTGGACACAACCTAGCGACTCAACAACAACAACTGGCCCACTATTGAAATTTTATTTTACTTCTGTGGAATAATCTAATTTTCAGGGACATTAAATGATCAAAGATCTTGTGTTAAGGTGACAGTAGGGGGTTCCTTATCTAATGAGAGAGTCAGAGCAGGAATCTGATTCCTGAGGGGAGAGATCAATCCACAGACTGGCAGGTGTAAAGTCTGACAATATGAAGTTTAGAAAGAAGGTGAAGAAATAGGAGCTCCTTCATAAACTCCTTGCAGATTAGCACATTGCATTTTGAAAAGCAATTTCAAGGTTTGCAGTAAATCAAAAATGTACATTTCATAGAAGTCAGCCATTGGATTTCTGTATCCCTGAGCACTGTTATGGAAAGCAAGGCTCGGGCAACCCAGGCATGTGTGGGAAGAAAATGTGAGAGCTTCTATTGATGTGTTTTAAAAATATGTATATATTCAGAAAGTGTGGAAGTGTTTGTCACTCAGTCATGTTCAACTCTGTGATCCATGGACTGTATCCTGCCATTTCTTGAAATTGTCCATATCTTGATGTTAAGTTTATTTACTGTAGTAATCACACACACAAAATTATATGTAAGAAAGTTTGAATAATGAAGAGGAAACAAATGTTTAGCAACTTTATTTTTCATTTTAGCTTACATAAGATGCTCTGCTTACCTCTGCCTGACTGACTAACATATTTCCATTTTTAGTATAGAGTTTGGTGAACTTTGAGTGGTAAAGAAAAGTTCTTGGTTACAATAGGTACTAGAAATTTACAACCAGGTTAGAGTCATGTTGGCCAGAACTTGAGGTACATGGCAAAGCTTTAGGATGGGTAAAAAATTGAGAAGGGGAAAGGACCTCATACTTGAAATACAAATGATATGTGTACTTCTCTCTTCATCTCTGAGAAGTGGCAAGTCAGGTTGCACAGACCTTCAAACATAGAATGATAAGGAAAAGCACAGGTAATGTATACAGAGATGAAAGAAAAATTATGTAGGAGAGAGAAAATAAAGTTATTTTCTTTCAACACAGTAAGAACCTGATAGAGGCTGGAGTCTAGAGTCATTGTTTATTGGTGTTATACCCTAACTTTTCCAGTATATAGCCACAACATTTACTTAATAAAAACATCAAGGGGGCTGAGGGAATATCACTTTTTAAAGTGGTATTCACATTATTCAAGAAAGTATAAGGGATGCCAAGATATCAGGAATATCTTATATGTAGCAAGTATGGTTGTTATTGGACTTATTGCTGGGAGAGCTGGCTATTGGGAAGCCTAATGGGCTGGAACAACAATGTGGATAAAGG
Source organism: Ovis aries (assembly GCF_016772045.2). Lineage (NCBI taxonomy): Eukaryota > Metazoa > Chordata > Mammalia > Artiodactyla > Bovidae > Ovis > Ovis aries. The sequence continues at coordinate 38,833,782 of NC_056068.1, forward strand.
GGTGCTGGGAGGTGGGAGAGGACTTGGGGAGGTAACCCATCTGATTGTAAGGTCTGAATGTGAGGCTTGCTAGTCGAGAAAGCAGACTTTGGACCCTAGAATGAACATGATCAGTGAGAGATTCATGACAGAATTTTCTGCATTGGTGCAATTAGCTTGAAAGCTGGATGATTGGTTTATACAGGGGATGTATTTTTCTAGTGACAGTATGTTCATGTGCCCTTTTCACTGCATTCCTTTCCCACAACAACAGTTCCTGTAGGCTGAATAAATAATCTTAAAGTTTTTGGATAGGAGGTCTTTCTGCAATGAGACAGAAATTCAAATAAGAATGCTTCCAAGGACAGAGAGGTTGTGCAACTTTTCCAAAGTCACACAAGATCACTGAGCTGCAGGAATATAAATTACCTCCCTGTGGTCACAAAGCCAGCAAATGACAGATGTGTGTGTTCAGTTGCCAAGTTGTGTCTGACTCTTTTCGACCCCATGGACTGTGGCATGCCAGGCCTCCCTGTCCCTCACCATCCCCTGGAGTTTGCCCAAGTTCATGTCCATTGAATGGGTAATACCACTCAACTATCTCATCTTCTATCCCCCTCTTTTCCTTCTGCCTTCCAGCTTCCTGATCCAGGGGTCAAACCTGGGTTTCCCACACTGCAGGTGGACTCTCTTTACTGTCTGAGCCACTGTGGATGTCCTGACTCGCTGGAAAAAAACCCTGATATTGGGGAAGTGACAGACACAGGATTAAGAAAAGTCTGCATGAGATAACTGGATTAAAGTTTTACTGAGCAAGGCCCTGCCCACCGGAGCAAGACCCAGTTTTCCCCACCGCCAGTCCCTCACATCAGGAAGCTTACACAAGCCTCTTAACCTCCTCCATCGGATAACAGAAGAAGCAAGAAGAACCACAATCCCACAGCAGCTAGAACAAAAAGCACATTCAGTTCACTTCAGTTCATTCGCTCAGTCGTGTCTGACTATTTGCGACCCCATGGACTGCACCATGCCAGGCCTCCCTGTCCATTACAGAAAGTAAATCAGGATGAAAAAGCAGAAAGTTATGTCCCAGATGAAGGGACAAGATAAAACCCCAGAAAAACAACTAAATGAAGTGGAGATAGGCAACCTTCCAGAAAAATAATTCAGAATAATGATAGTGAAGATGATCCAGGGTCTTGAGAAAACAATGGAGAAGATGCAAGAAATGTTTACCAAAGACCTAGAAGAACTAAAAAACAAACAAACAGAATACACCAGAAGGAATCAGTAATAAATGAGACAGAACAGATAAATGACCTGCAGGACAGAATGCTCGAAATCACTGCCACAGAACAGAATATAGAAAAAAGAATGAAAAAAAAAAAAAATGAAGACAACATAAGAGACTTCTGGGACAATAGTAAATGCACAAACACTCACATTGTATATGCTTCACCCAGTTTCCCCTACTGTGCGTCATGTCTTTTACAAAAACAGTACAATTATCAAAGCTTTCCACTGATGTCCTTTTTCTATTCCTAATCCAACCTGGTATCTCATATTGCATTTAGTCATCACATTTCCTTTACATTTCCATTACCATTTCCCTTCCAATCTTTGACAGTTTCCAAGTCTTTGAGTTTGGGTAAACTCCAGGAGCTGGTGATGGACAGGGAGGCCTGGTGTGCTGCGGTCCCCCATGGGGTTGCAAAGAGTCGGACACGACTGAGTGATTGAACTGAACTGAACTGAAGTCTCTTTGTTCTTTATGACTTTGAGAGTTTTGAAGAGTACTGGTCAGATACTTTGTCAAATATCCTTCAGTTTGGGTTTTTCTCATGATTACACAAGAGTTATGAATTTGGGGGGAAATTATCACAGAAGTAAGGTGACTTTTCCTCACATCATTTGGCAGGGGATATATGATATCAAAATGATTTGTCACTGATGACGTTGACCTTATCCACTTGGTCAAGGTAGTACCTGCCAGCTTTCTCCACTGTAAAGTTACCATTTTTCTTTCCCATACTCTGTTCATTGGAAGCAAGCCACTAAATACAGCCCACACTCAAGAAGAGGGGAATTATCTCTCTCTCCTGGAGGAAGATGTATCTACAAATATTGTTTTGAATTCTTTTTTTTCTTAATTAATTTATTTTAATTGTAGTCTTCTTTACAATATTGTGGTGGGTTTTGCCAACATTGGCATGAATCAACCATGGGTGTACATGTGTCCCCCATCCTGATTCCCTCCTCCCACCTCCCTCCCATCCCATCCCTCTTGGTTGTCCCAGTGCACTGGCTTTGAGTGCCCTGCTTCATGCTTTGAACTTGGACTGGTCATCTATTTCACATATGGTAATATAAATGTTTCAATGCTATTCTCTCAAATCATCCCACCCTTGCCTTTTCCCACAGAGTCCAAAAGTCTGTTCTTTACATCTGTGTCTCTTTTGCTCTCTTGCATATAGTGTCATCATTATCACCTTTCTAAATTCCATATATATGCATTAATATACTGCATTAGTGTTTTTCTTTCTGACTTACTTCACTCTGTATAATAGGCTCCAGTTTCATCCACCTCATTAGAACTGACTCAAATGTGTTCTTTTTTTATAGGTGAGTAACATTCCATTGTGTATATATACCACTGAGTAACATTCCATTGTGTATATATACCACAACTTCCTTATCTATTCGTCTGCTGATGGACTTCTAGGTTGCTTCCATGTCCTAGTTGTTGTAAACAGTGCTGTGATGAAAATTGGGGTACACGTGTCTCTTTCAATTCTGGTTTCTTCAGTGTGTATGCCTAGCAGTGGGATTGCTGAGTCACATGGCAGTTCTATTTCCAGTTTCTTAAGGAATCTCCACACTGTTCTCCATAGTGGCTGTATTAGTTTGCATTTCCACCAACAGTGTAAGAGGGTTCCCCTTTCTCCACACCCTCTCCAGCATTTATTGTTTGTAGACTTTTTGATGGCAGCCATTTTGACCAGCATGAGATGGTACCTTACTGTGGTTTTGATCTGCATTTCTCTGATAACGAGTGATGTTGAGCATCTTTTCTTGTGTTTGTTAGCCATCTGTATGTCTTCTTTGGAGAAATGCCCATTTGTTTCTTTGGCCCATGTTTTGATTGGGTCGTTTATTTTTCTGGTATTGAGCTGCATGAGTTGCTTGTATATTTTGTAGATTCTTTATCAGCTGTTTCATTTGCTATTATTTTCTCCCATTCTGAAAGCTGTCTTTTCACCTTGCTTATAGTTTTCTTCGTTGTGCAAAAGCTTTGAAGTTTAATTAGGTCCCATTTGTTTATTTTTGTTTTTGTTTTTATTTCCATTACTCTGGGAGGTGGGTCATAGAGGATATTGCTGTGATTTATGTCAGAGTGTTTTGCCTATGTTTTCCTCAAAGAGTTTTATTGTTTCTGGTCTCACATTTAGATCTTTAATCCATTTTGAGTTTATTTTTGTGTATGGTGTTAGAAAGTGTTCTAGTTTCATTCCTTTACAGGTGGTTGACCAGTTTTCTCAGTACCACTTGTTAGAGATTTTCTTTTCTCCATTGTATATTTTTACCTCCTTTTTCAAAGATAGGGTGTCCATAGGTGCATGGATTTATCTCTGGGCTTTCTGTTTTGTTCCAGTTATCTATATTTCTGTCTTTGTGCTAGTACCATACTGTCTTGATGACTGGTAGCTTTGTGGTATAGTCTGAAGTCAGGCTGGTTGATTCCTCCAGTTCCACTCTTCTTCCTCAAGATTGCTTTGGCCATTCAAGGTTTTTTGTATTGCCATACAAATTGTGAAATTATTTGTTCTAGTTTTGTGAAAAATACCGTTGGTAGCTTGATGGGGATTGCATTGAATCTATAGATTGCTTTGGGTAGTATACTCATTTTCACTATGTTGATTCTTCTGATCCATGAACATGGTATATTTCTCCATCTATTTGTGTCATCTTTGATTTCTTTCATCAGTGTTTTATAGTTTTCTATATATGGGTCTTTTGTTTCTTTAGGTAAGTTTATTCCTATGTATTTTATTCTTTTTGTTGCAATGGTTAATGGAATTGTTTCTGTGATTTCTCTTCCTGTTTCCTCATTGTTAGTGTATAGGAATGCAAGGGATTTCTGTATATTAATTTTATATCCTGCAACTTTACTATGTTCACTGATTATCTCTAGTAAATTTCTTTTTGTGTGTTTATGGTTTTCTATGTAGAGAATCATGTCATCTGCAAACTGAGAGTTTTGCTTCTTTTCCAATCTGGATTCCTTTTATTTCTTTTTCTTCTTTGATTGTGATGGCTAGGGCTTTCAAAACTATGTTGAATAGTAGTGGTGAGAGTGGGCACCCTTTTCTTGTTCCTGATTTTAGAGGAAATGCTTTCAATTTTTTGCCATTGAGGATAATGTTTCCTGTGGGTTTATTGTAGATGGTTTTTGTTATGTTGAGGTATGTTCCTTCCATGCCCACTTTCTGGAGAGTTTTTATCATACATGGGTGCTGAATTTTGTCAGAGGCTTTCTCTGCATCTATTGAGATAATCATATGGCTTTTATCTTTCAATTTGTTACTATGGTGTATCACCATTGATTGCAAATATTAAAGAATCCTTGCATCCCTGGAATGAAGCCCACTTGGTCATGATGTATAATCTTTTCTTTTGTAAGAAAAATTTTTTCTTTCTTTCACATTTACATATCTACTTATTTATTCAGTGGTTTATTTACATCAGTATAAGTTCATGGATATTTATTTTATTCTATGTATTATAAGAGAATACCGTCATTATTTTGTTGCTGAAATAGTTGCAGCTTTGGTCAGATTTTTCTAGTTCTGAAAGTTATTTCAGGTTATTTCAGGTTGCCTGAGAGTTATTTCAGGTTATCTCTTGTGTCCTTTTATTGGAGAATTATATTTAGGGATCAAGATCTGAGTCCCGAGTGTGCTTATTGCTGCTGAGTTGCCACTATTTCTCAGTCCACTCAGTGAACAGAACTAGCAAGTGTGTGTGTGTGTGTGTGTGTGTGTGTGTGTGTGTGTGTACACATAGACATTAATCCATGTAAACACACACATGCATGTTTCTGTATCTGTGTGCATATATCTTAAAATAAACATGAGTTCATACATCCCTAACTCTAATACAACACTACAGGATTAATTCTAGCCTTTTCTCCTTAATTAATTTTTAACTTTATTCTCTGAGGTTTAGAAATCTGGCTCCTATTGTCTATACCATTCAATTATTCTACCCTGTGTATGTGACAGTCACTCAGTGGTCTCCATCTGTTTGTGACTCCATGGACTGTAGCCCACCAGGCTTCTCTGTCCGTGGAATTCTCCAGACAAGAATACTGGAGTAGGTAGCCATTCCCTTCTCTAGAGTCTGACCCAGGGACCGAACCCAGGTTTCCTTCATTGCAGGCGGATTTTTTACTGTCTGAGCCACCAAAGAAGACCTTATTCTACCCTTGTATGTATATAAAGTAATTTCAGAAATGCTAACTCATATTAACTAGTTCTTTCTGTCTTTAGCCTTGAAGTATCCTGTCAAAATATATTTTTCCAAAATCACTTAAGTCAGCTCCTGTTTTTTCCACTTCCTTCTGTCAAGTTATAGTGTACATTTGTAATATTAGGTTCATTCATCATTGCCTGCATTTATCTTGAGATTTCTGCACATCCTGGTTGATATTTTTTAATTTGCATGCAAATTCACTACTTGTGGTGCATAATTCTGTGGGTTGTGACAAAGGCATAAGTCATCTGTCTATAACTACAGTATCATACAGAATATTTCCATTACCCTATAAATTCCCCTGTGCAGCTGACTTGTAGTCCGAATTGTTTTAAAATACTAGTTTCCCCTATTAATTGATTTATTCACTTTAACTACATAGTTGTTTGTAGGGCCTAAGAGACATTTTGCTGACTTCTTATATATGCTGAGTTGATAAGTTTAGGATTCAAAGAGCAATATGCCTTTTCATTTCTAAAACTGTGGAAGGCTCCTCATTGCTTCTTACTCCATTGCCATGTGTTGATATTAACTCATTTATAGTTCATCTATAAAATTATGATGACTTCAGAATTGCTTCTAAAAGATTCATTTTGGGCTGAACTATGGGGCTGTTCCTTCTCTATGTAATATCATATCAGAGTAAGATATGGAAAACTTTATTGGAAAGCAAAGATTTATATTTAATCTGTTATTTGCAATTGCTGAGGACGTCGTATAATGAGTAACTGCCAAGGCAGTTGGTAAGGGTGCTGCTTGTTCAAACATTAGAACCTAGTCTTCAAATGTCAAAAGTGGTCCACTCAGCTTAGATGTCTGTTTATGATGATTCCTTGACCTTTCTTGGCCATGTCATACTCTTTCAGTCTTCTGAGAATGTGGTGAAAATTCTGAGAATGTAGGCCCATCACCCAGAAAGATGAAAAAACATACATCAACTCAAATGCTGTATATAATTAGAATGTTTCATGAACCTCCTCCCCACACCTGAAGATGGGAGATCCTCTAGAGATGCATGGATTCCAGATTAAGAAGCTTTAGGTCCATGGATTCCAGATTAAAAATCTTTGTCTAGGACTTCCCTGATGGTCTAGTGGTTAGGAATTCCTCTGCCAATGCAGGGCATACATGTTTGATCTGTAGTCCAGGAAGGTTCCACATGCTGAAGGACAATTAAGCCCATACACACAATGACTAAGCCCAGGCACCACAACTGCTGAATCTCACATGCTCTAGGGCCTGTGCTCTGAAACAAGGGAAGTCCCCACAGTAAGAAGGTCACACAGTGCAGTGAAGAGAAGCCCTCGATCACCACAGCTAGAGAAAGCCTGTGTGCAACAACAAAAACCCAGTGCAGCCATAAATAAATAAATAATCTTTATCTAAACACTAGTAAGTCAAGTTGATGAACACAACAAAGGAACTGTTGTTAATTAATCAGTGTATCCTACTATAGAGTTAAATGTACCTGTGTACATTGTGATGGTTAATTTTTTGTGTCTACTTGATTAGATTATGTGCCCAGTTGCTTGGTCAAAGAACAGACTAGGTGTTCTGTAAGGATTTTGTTTTGTTTTTTAACATGTGATTAACATTTAATTCAGTGCAGTTTGAATAAAGCAGAGTACCTGCATAATGTGACTGGGCCTCATTCAATCAGTTCAAGGTCTTTGGAGCAACAGCTGAGGTTTCTGAAGAAATTCTCACAACCGATACACTGAAGCCTGAGTTTGTAGCCTGCTGACCTACAGAATTATCACTCCTGCAACATCATCCTGAATTCCCAGACTGCCAGGTTGCCTTACAGATTTCATACTTGCTGGACCTCCCAGTTGTGTGGGATGATTTCTTAAAACACACATAGAGAGACATCACACATATATAAAATCTCTAATTGGTTCTGTTTCTCTAAAGAATCTTGACTAGTACATATATCAAACTGTAACAAATACACAATGAATTCCCACAGAAATGTTCAGTTTCCTTCTTACTGTGAAAAATGATGAAACCAATTAGTGTTTAGCTAGGTGTTGCCTCTGTTTTGATCCAATTTTGATTTCTCTTGTCTTTGCATTGTCCAAGTCCTGTGGATGATTTTTGTTTTGTCTCGGGCAGTTCTTTTTCTATGTAAGCCTGTACTTGGATACTCTAAAGCTACTGTAGCAAATTATTCCAAACTTGTTGTGGCTGTGCAGGCTGGCTCAGTCAAGTCCAACTCTTTGCAACCCTATAGACAATAGCCTACCAGGTTCCTCTCTCCATGAAATTTACCAAGCAAGAATAATGGAGTGGATTGCCATTTCCTACTCAAGGGATCATCTGGGCCCAGGGTCAAACTTGTGTCTCTTGTGTCTCCTGCATTGGCAGGCAGATTCTTTACCGTTATACCACCTGGGAAGCCCAAGTTTAAAAACCTTAAACTTATTATCTTACAGTTCTGGAAATCAAGTCTAAAATGCCTGTCAGCAGGGCTATTTCCTTCTGGAGATTCCAGAGGAGAATCTATTTTCTTGCCTTTTCTAGTTTGGGGAGGCCATCTGTATTCCTTGGTGATGGTATCACTTCAACTCTGCTTCCATTGTCATATTTCTTATTCTGACCCTAACTCTCCTACCTTCCTTTTGTAAGAACTTTTGTGATTACATTGGGTCTAACAAGAAGGCAATGGCACCCCACTCCAGTACTCTTGCCTGGAAAATCCCATGGACGGAGGAGCCTGGTGGGCTGCAGTCCATGGGGTCGCTGAGGTCGGACACAACTGAGCGACTTCACTTTCACTTTTCACTTTCATGCATTGGAGAAGGAAATGGCAACCCACTCCAGTGTTCTTGCCTGGAGAATCCCAGGGACGGGGGAGCCTGGTGGGCTGCCATCTATGGGGTCGCACAGAGTCAGACACGACTGAAGCAACTTAGCAGTAACATGATAATAAAAAAAATAATTTCCCTATTTCATGAGAATTTATTCATATTTTAAAAACAAATTTTGCATGTATGATAACATTTACAGATTCCAGGAATCAAGACATGACTATATTTGAGGATTTATTATTTGGTCTACTACAGAAGTCCTTTTTTTCTAATTTATTCTCTATTTTACTTTTATTCATAAAATAATTTACAAAGTTCACATTAAGGACTGTTTTGATTAATTTAATTTTCATAGGTGTATACTTATACTCTGCAGTATTTTTTTCACTTCTTAAACCTCAATTGCTTTTTTCTTTTTCTGACTTTGATGTTGAAGCATTTCTCTCTGTATATCTAGGACCTCTACATTCTCTTGGAGTTCTGTTTTGTCCTTTGTATGGCAATGGAAGGATAATTTAACAATCCTGTTGTTGGGAAAAATAAATTATTCTTTAGTGTTCTAGCTGAAAATGGGTTTCCTCCCACTAGTCAGTGATGTATAGGTTGGTAGTGTATATGCTCAACTGCTGTTCTTCCCTTTGTTCTTGCAAGTATTGGTTTTGGTTTGATTTTGGTTTGAATTTGTATCAACCAAAAATGTTCACAAATATTGTCAAATGTCCCCTGAAGGGCAAAATCAGCCTCAGTTGAGAATCATTGTCTTAGATGAGTCATGACAATCCAGTTCTCCTTTTTCAGTGACTTATTTAGAGAAGAGCATATGTTCTGGCAATATGAAAGGAGAACTCTATTAAGGGTTTGGGGTGGAAGGAAGAGAGGTTCTGAGGAAAACTTTCCTTTCTGGGAAAAAAAAAAAAAGAGCAATAAAAAATAACTCCCTCTTAGTTCCTTCCCTATCCTTGCTTGCTGGGATGCTGGTGTGTATAAACTTGAATCTTGGAGCTGTGGCAACCATCTTGTGATTTTGAGGTATGGCAGAACAGAAAGATGGGACTAGCTTAGGTCCTCAATGACATAGTTAAGGTACAGAAATAGCCTTGAAAGATCTAGATACTAGTAATGTAATAGATGTGTGTTCAGTTCAGTCACTCAGTCGTGTCTGACTCTGCGACCCCATAGACTGCAACATGCCAGGCTTCCCTATCAATCACCAAATCCCCTTGTCTACTCAAACTCATGTCCATTGAGTCGGTGATGCCATCCAACCATCTCATCCTCTGTTGTCCCCTTCTCCTCCTACCTTCAATCTTTCCCAGCATCAGAGTCTTTCCAATGAGTCAGTTCTTAGCATCAGGTGGCCAAATTATAGGAGTTTCAGCTTCAGTGTCAGTCCTTCCAATGAATATTCAAGTAGACATGTGTGGGAGGTGTTTAAAAAGAAACATCTGTAACTGTTTCAATACTTTGCAGAATAAACATGTTCATAAGTATACCTAAGGAACTTTTAATAACCTCAATTCAACAAAGCAAGAAGTCAAAAATCAGATAAGATGCAACAAGAGATGGAAAGGGAAATTGCAGAGTTATGAAAACAATTCAAGGGTCAAAACAGCACTAACTGTCTCTAATAAATTAACATAAAATAGGAAGAAATAAAATGCACACAACTGAAAAAATATTTCTAACACAAAAAAGCCTAATTAATCACTTATAAGAGAAAAAACAAAAATGAAAACAATTAGAATTTAGTCATTGAAGAAAACAAACTTTATCCAACATGAGACTAATTATTATCTCCATAAGGATGAGCTTAAAAAATTGCAGCAAAGGGAATTTCCCTGGTCATACAGTGGTTAAGACTGCTCTTCCAATGGAAGGGGCACAGGTTCAATTCCTAATCAGGGAACTAAGATCCCATATGATGTTCAGTGAGACCAAAACAAAAAAAGGCAGATAGTGAATATATGTATATGTATAACTGATTCACTTTGTTGCACAGCAGAGAGTAACACAACTTTGTAAATCAACTACGCTTCAACAAAAATTTTTAAAATGAAAAGACCTAAATAGAGGTAACAAAAAATGCAGCAGAAAAAAAAATTAAAAGAAACTGAATCTGTAAAATAAAGAGCTGATTTTGGTCATTCCAGAATGATTTACTTGAGATGAAACATATCAAATTAAATTGAGTTTCAAGATTAAAGAATGTTCTTCAAGCATCCACACAGGAAAAATGGGGGCAGAGAATTTGGATTATCCTTTGATTCTTCCACAGCAACATTCATGCCTGAAATATAATAAAATGATCTCTAGAAAATTAAAATGTGAGACAAGAGTACAACACATATAAGGAAGCATATTACTATCCTTGAGCAGAAGGAAACTCAGGAATCACATTACCCAAGAGTACTAACACAAAACTACTTTAAGAAATCCATATATCCATGAGATTTAAGTACAGAGAAGATAAAATAAGAGGAGTGGTGATAAACAATGAATACATTTAAATATTTAAATATGGAATTAAATAACTGATATAAAGCATGATCTGAAATAGTGTTCACTAAATATATCTGATGATTATTTCTGGATGATACTATTTTTATGTTTTTTTGTTTTCATATGTTGCTGTGCTTCTTGAATGTTTTTCAAGGAGTGTGATATATTTGCATTTTCACAAACAAAATAATCCTTGGTTTGAAAATAAGTTTGTGATATAGCTTAAGTAAATTATCTTTAGGAACTTAAGGAGGGAGTAAACTTAATCTGGGACAAAACTTATTGGCTTGATTTTTGTCTTTTAAATATTTAGTACCTTGTTCACAATAGTCTTTGTATATCATATTTCATATTTTTATAAACTAAAGGATAGAATTATTCAGCAGGAAACAATCTTTAATTTTCATGGTCTTAAGTTGCATTACTAGTATGATCTTTCCAAACTTCAAAAAAAGTGGAAGAGGAGGGAAAACTTACTACCTAATTCTGTGAGGCCACTGTTATCCCAATACCAAAAGCTGTTAAAGAGAGGATTTCCTGGTGGTCCACTGTTCAACACCTTGCACTCTCACTGCTAAGGGAGCAGGTTAAATTCCTGGTCAGGGACCTAATCTCCTGCAAGCCACACAGCTCAGCCAAAAAAAAAAAGCCAAACAAAGGCATCACAAGGAAAAAGACAGAACAAAACTACAGACCAATATCCTTTGTGAATATAGTCACAAAAATCCTCAGCAAAATAATAGCTGTCTATTTGTGCATTTATAAACCATATCTAGCAACGTATGAAAAAGGATATACACCATGGCCAAATGGTACTTATCTCAAGAATGAAAAGTTGGTTTAACCTACAAAAATTAAGCAAATAATCTACCACATTAATAAAGTATTAAGAAAATCATATGATCATCTCAATATTGCTGATAAAAACATTTAACAAACTAAGAATAGAAAGTAACTTCCTCAATCTGATAAAGGGCATGTGTGAAACACTACCGCTAGCATCATACTTAATGGCAAAAGTTTCAGAGCTTTCCCCTAAGATCAGGAACAAGACAAGTTTGTTTGCTCTTGCCGTTCTATTCAACATTGTGCTGGAGAGTCTAGTCAGTGCAATTAGAAAAAAAGAAAAGTCATCCAGATTGGAAAGGAAGAATTAAAACTACTTTTATTTGTAGATGACATAACCTTGTACATAGGAAATCCCAAGACTCCATTAAAACCATTATAAAACTGATAAATAAATTTAGTCACTGAAGTTACAAAATAGCAGATCAATACACAAATATCAGTTTTATCTAGGTACACCAGCAAACAACCATCAGCAAATAAGATTGAGAAAGCAATACCATTTTAATAGCATCAAACAAATAAAATATTAAGAAATAATTTTTTAATTATTAAAAATTTTGGAAAAAATTAAAGAAGACCTTAAATCAATGTAAAGACATGGTCGCAGGTTAGAAAACTTCACATTGTTAAGATGGCAGTATACCCCAAACTGATCTGCAGATCCAGTGCCATCCCTTTCAAAATATCAGCAGCTTTTCTTTTGATCCTAAAATTCATATGGAATACCAAGGGATTCAGAGTAGCAAAAACAATCTGAAAAATATCAAAGTTGGAGGACACACAATTCTTGATTTCAAAAATTA